>NC_086175.1:110362239-110462239 GCF_023053635.1 Elgaria multicarinata webbii | reverse complement strand
GGAAGGGAGTTGGGCTAGGAGAGGGTGGGGGAGTGATGAGGAGGGAGAAATAGTGCAGCATCATTCCCAAGGGGCTGGAAAAGGAAGGTCCCAGAGGTGTGACCAGCAACACCACGGTTGCCTTGGAACCATATTTTTTTTAAAAAAACATTTATTATTACATTGAATGCCTGCCTCCCCACCCCTCTTGCAAGGAACTCCCTCCTCCTCTCCATTTTATCTGCACAACAGCCTTGTGAGGTAGACTAGGCTGAGAGACAGTGTTAGTCCAGAGTCACCCAGTGAGCTTCCTGGCCAAGTGGGGACTAGAACCCAAGACCTCCACCAGTCCATGTCCAACGCTCTAACCACTACACCACACTGGCTTTCTCATGATCAAGGTCTCATCTCTGCAGCATAACTTTAACCATCTTTCATTGAATTGCGATCATACGACAGTCCCTCTAATGGAGGTCACCGCTGTTGCCCCTCTAATGGACCGACTTTGCCCAACAGGGGAAACATCTTTTAAGGAGGGAGCAGGAGGCACCTCATCAAGTCCCACCTCCCAGGTTCAGACCATAGATGGCGATGCTTGCTTCTTCTGCACACTATCACTGGTGACGCATTGAAGTGGGATAATGTGCTAGAGATGCATATTGAAGGCACAAATCCCATCACTTAAAATAAAAGATCAAGTGGGTTGTATCCAATGTTAGTCCTACTCAGAGTAAACCTATGGAAATGAACAGGACTTCAATAACTGAAGTCCTGTTCGTTTCCATGGGTCTGTGCTAATGAATGGGTCTACTCTAAGTAGAAGTAACATTGGAAACAATTCAATGAGTGCCAGTATATGAAATACCAGGTTTAGCACCAAGAGACCCATGTACAAATTTTCTGGGTGATCTTGGCTCAGAAAATAGTATTTATCAGATCAAGCTGCCTCTGTAGGCTGTTGTGAAGATAAAACTTGATGAGCTCCTTGGAAAAGGGGATGATATGAACAAATGGCATCGTAATACAAAGGTGCATGTTTCACCTGTATTGATAAAACCAATGCAGTTTAATGGACCAACTAAGATGCAGGTAAGACCTGGGTTCAAATCCTCACATCCTCAAATCCTCACTGGGTGACCTTGGGCAAGTCAGCAACTCCCACCTAACCCAGCTTACAGGGTTGGTGTGGGGATAAAACTGGGGAGAACCATGTACATTGCCACGTGCTCTTTGGAGGAAAGGGAGGACACCCATATAATAAAAGTAATACATATATTAAAACTATAAATTGCAATAGATTGCATCCAGATGTAGTCACATTAAGAGTAGAGCCATTGAAAGGAATGGGACTTAAGTGGTGATGAGTAAATTCTATCCCATTCATTCAAATGGTGCTACTCTAAGCATGTCTAACTCAGGATCCAACCGGATGCCTATTTCAAGGTATAAAAAATAACCAGTACAACTGTTCTTAAAAATATACTGTTGCTGCTGCAGCTACAGCTGCAATGTAATCTTGAACATATCTAAGAGCTGGGCTTTACAAACCTTTCTGAGATTCCCCCCCTCCTTTCCTTGCAGCAGTCTTCCTCAACCTGGCACCCCCCAGATGTGTTGGATTATAACTCCCATCATGCTGACCATGGAGTACAAAATGTCTTGAGCTGGCCCTGATGTGCTGTTCTACAATTCCAATCATGTCAGCTGGGTATTGTAGTATAAATAAATAAATAAATAAATAATAATAATAATAATAATAATGTATCTGGAGGGCACCAAATTTGGAGAAGACCAGTGGAGGCTGGTGGCTCTGATGTCAGTGGGGAAGTGGGGAATCCACTCTGGGTTCAGTCAACATGAGTCTGAACACCAAGGTGTGAAAGCACATTGGATAGTTCCTTTAGAGTTCTGACTGAAACCCCAAGTGGATTTACTGCCCACTGACATCGGAGTCACCAGCCTCCACTGGAGAAGGCTGCCCTACAGAAGCACCTTTACACAGAGACACTCTTCACCTCCACCCCCTGAAATCTGAAATGGCACTCCAGGGCTGACTCAAGACATTTTGTTCTCTGAGGTAGAGCAGCACAGCGCATCTTCCTGCCCACAGCCACAAATCAATGTACACAAGTTATTCTAGTATCTGAAGAAGAAAATCCCAAGAGCCTCTCCCTGGGCATGGAAATACAGCCATAACAAATGAAGTAACTTAACCATTTTCTCCCCTTTTAATGATGTAAATAAAGCATCCTGGGTGAACCACCTCACTCCTCCTGGCTCAGCTTTGAGGCCATACAATGATTCCATGACAAGTGTGAGTTGACTTTCCTGAAACCCTATGATAGAAAAATGGGGGGTAAAGGCATAGAAACGTGGAGGGCCTTGGATCAGGCCACCTGATACATTTCAGACCCTTTCTCTCCATTGACAGGCTAACAATGGCTACTAGCCCTGATGGTTATGTGCTACCTCCAGTATCCAAGGCAGTAAGCCTGTCTGCACCAGTTGCTGGGGAACATGGGTGGGAGGGTGCTGTTGCACCATGTCCTGCTTTGTTGGTCCCTGGTTGACAGCTGGTTGGCCACTCTGTGAACAGAGTGCTGGACTAGATGGATCCTCGGTCTGATCCAGCATAGCACTTCTGAAGTTCTTATGACACTAAGGGGCACAGGATCTGCCCCAAGGAGCAGCAGCAAACTAATTTACACATCAGTATATCTGGTACTTAACCATTCAGTGGCACTCATGCAAGCATCCTGCCTGATCCTATAAACCATGGACTGTGGGCTGCATGGGGCCCTCAGTGCCACCCTCCAATTGTAAATAATAATAAAAGGGGCATATGGAGTGGCCATTTTGAAGCCATTTTGACCCTTTTCATGTCAAAATTAGCTTGTTAACAACCTAATTTCTACACTTTTGTGCTCCAGAGCCACTCTGGGCGCCATTTTTATTTTTATTTTTATTTGAAAAAAAAATTGGATGCCAGGGGAGGGAGGACATATGACCCACATGGGGGTAGTGGTCAGGGGGGGGGATGCTCTCTGGACTATCTAAAATTGCGCACTCCTGCTATAAATCCACTGGCCAAAATCCACTGGGATGTTCCCCTGTGCAAGCCACATTGAAACGGATGGCAAACTGTGAAACAGCATGGTGATGCTCTCATGCAGCTCCAATTTATTGCAGCGGGCCTTGCAAAGAAGAACGTGCCAGCACCCATAGTGATGAAGGTGTTTCCATAGATATGCATCAAGACTACTGATTCATTGTAGGTTTCAGTTTCATTGTAGGTTTCAGATAAATTTCAGTTTCTCTCCATTTCTCATTTTTCCAGTGCTACGTTTGGTTTGTCCAGACCCTTGAGAATTTCTCCAAATCTGAGTTTGGGTTGTCCTGAACTTTGGGGCTTGCTTGTTTGTACTTTTGTTTTCTACATTTGCATGAAAATTCATACCCATTTTTATGGGGATGTCTCCTAACCCATGCATTTTGCACACTATTTTCTGAAAGCATTTTTTCTAATATTTTCTAATTATTTTCACTAATCTCTCTCTCTGTGTGTGTGAGTGAGTATGTGCATGCACTTTTGCCTAATATACACATTTCTGTACACTTTTGTTTCAACGGAGAACTCTGTTACAAAATTCAGAGGAGTGCAGATTTCAAAGGATAACAGACTGGTGGTTTGTGCATTGGTTCGAAAGTGCAAAATTAGGCCATTTCGGGTGAGATGTGAACCAAATGAATTTCTCCCCCATCCCTAATTCTTCACTCTAGCTAGAATGAAGAGGTTGGGATCCAGTGACATCTAGTGGATCCAGCTGGCTTACCTGCCTGCAGAGGTGGTACATGGATGTCTTCTTACTGTCCAAGCTGAACATTCCAGGCCCTCTTTTGTTGAAGCAAAGGAGGATTTCACTGGACTGCAGCGAACATCTGATACTTGGCTGAATGTTATTATCATGTACTTAAGGATTCAATCCTGTACATGTTTAGACAGGAAAAAGTCCTACAGCTCCCATGTTGGCTGGGGCATGTTGGGAGTTGTAGGACTTTTTCCTGTCTAAACATGCATAGGATCATCCCCTAAATGTACAAGTGAAGAGTAAGGATGTTCATCCTTCTTGGTTCAGACTAAGATTCCATCTAGTTCAACATTCTGCACCCAACTTTGCTATCTAAATGCCTCTGGGAAAGTCATGAGCAGGGCTGGCCTTTCTCCTGACCCAGGTATGCTGGATTTGAATATGGAGTAAAGGGAGACATGATAGAGGTGTACAGATTTATGCTTGGGGTGGAGACAGTGGATAGGAAGACATTTTTCTCCCACTCTCATATTAGAACCCAGGGTCATCCCATGAAGCTGATTAGTGGGAAATTCAGGACAGATAAAAGTAAAGACTTCTTCACTCAGTGCTTAGTTAAACTATGGAATTCACTGCCACAGGATGTAGTGATAGTCACCAATTTGGATGGCTTTAAAGGGGGATTGGGCAAATTCATGGAGGAGAAGGCTATCAATGGCTACTAGTCCTGATGGCTATGTGCTACCTCCAGTGTCGGAGGCAGTGAGCCTATAGACACCAGTTGCTGGGGAACATGGGTGGGAGGTTGCTGTTGCACCCATGTCCTGCTTGTGGATTCCTGCTCAATAGCTGGTTGGCCACTGTGTGAACAGAATTCAGGATTAGATGGAGCCTTGGTCTGATCCAGCATGGCTCTTCTTATGTTCCATTTACCGATCATTACCAATAGCCATTCAGGGCCACCCAAGGTGAAGGAAAAGATGGTGCCCCCCTCCATCCCATGTACAGAAGCCAGTGGGATTGGCAGCTGTATCTTATTTCAACATTGACAATGGGGTTGTGTCCGCCACTACACCTGAGGCAGCAGGATAGTTTAAGGAGCCCTTGAGAAGTCATATGGCATACTCAGCTTTTTCTTTGAAAAGCCTTGGAAAAGCCTGGGAGTTCAGGAGGAACAGCTGGGGGGCTGCCACCACTGCCCCCCCCAAGCATTTGCTATCTGAGGCAATTGCCTCACTCTGCCTGATGGTAGGGCTGGGCCAATACCATTTATAGATAAATACTTGGGCATTCTTTCGAAGAGCCATCTAAGTTAATGGCTGCCACTGCATCTTATGGTAGCAAATTCCATAAGTTAACTATGCTGTGTGTGTGTGTGTGTGTGTGTGTGTGTGTGTGTGTGTGTGTGTGAATGCCCTTAGTTTTGCCTCTGGCCCTGCCCACTTCAGGCATGAGGAATGCTGGGAATTGCAATACCTTTTTCTGTCTAAAGATGCATGTGTGGTTTGCCTGAGACAGTCAAGTCTAACTTAATTCCCATTGATTTCTATGGGTTTACTCTAAATAGGATTAATTATGGAACTAGCCCAATATCACTAAGCACACCATGTTAAGACTTGGAACAGGCATTCCCATCACAGTATGGGAATCTCTCTTGAATGATCCATATGCGTTCTGAAGAACATTGCTAAAGAAAGATGCACATGCTGCTGCAGCTTCACAAGGTTATTGGTGTGCATTTCACATCATTCTCGACAAAACAGCCTACTGGGTTCCTTCTTATTATCTTGCTAGTTCAACATTGCAAGCAGGTTCACAAAGCTCGCTGCCAGCAGAAGCGAAGAAGAAGGCAGGAAGGCGTTCAGAGGCAGAACTGTAGTTCTAAAACTGTGAAGTTATACTGCCCCCTGCCAGTTTATTGCCGCTATGTCAGGGGAATGGCTAAAAAACAAAAAAATCTCCCCTTTTTTTAAAAAAAACTTTGCTAGTTATAATTTTTTTTAAGGGAAGTTTGGAGTAGCCCAGCTTCTAACAGCAAACAAGTAAGCACCTGTCCTTTTTAAAAGAGAGCAGTTGCATTTATTTCTCTTTGATGCATTCAAGCTTTATGTCTATCACTGTGAACAGTGATTATAAAAATTCATACAATTTATTTATTGCATTCATATCCCACCTTTTCCCCTTCCCCTAAGGCAGCATCCATAATCCTCCTCCTCTCTGTTTTATCCACACAACAACAACCCTGTGAGGTAGCCTGGGCTGAGAGTCTGTGTCTGGCCCAAAGACACCCAGTGGGCTTCCATGGCTGAGTGGGGATTAGAACCCCAATGTCCTGACCCCCCCCCCCCAGTCCAACACTTTAGCCACTACACCACACTGGCTCTGCAAGACGTTTTGGTGCTTGAGGAGTAAAATCCACATGGTGCTCCTGTTTTGGTGAGTTTTGGTAAGCCCCATGGGTCAGATTTGTCTGTTTCAAATACTCCTGTGCTGAATGGTACCCAAAATCCACCACTGGAGATTAGGGATGTGCTCCGCTTCTCCTCGGACCGGAAGCAGGAGCGTTGCGGATCGGATTGAGGTGAAGGCGGATCCTTCGCCTCGATCCGGAGCTCCGCAAAAAAGGTAAGGGGGGTTTACTTGGCCCTGCTGCTGTCGCTGCCACCCGTGCGGCGACGGCGGCAGAGCCAGGTAAGGGGGCAAGGGGGAGGGGGGTCTTACCTGCATCCGTCAGCGGTCCCTCGGCTGCTTCAACGGAGCCCGAGGACTCAAACAGGAAGACTAGGCCGCAACTGCAGCTTGGTTTTTCTGGTTGAGGCCTCAGGCTCCGTTGAAGCAGCCATGGGTCCGCGGATGGATGGAGGTAAGGGAGAGGAGGGAGGGGGGTTTACCTGGCCCTGCCGCTGATGCCGCCCATGCGGCAACGGTGGCAGAGCCAGGTAAGGGGGAGGGGGGTCTTACCTGCATCCCTTGTGGCCCATCCCAGCTTCACTAAAGCCCGCGGCTCAACCAGGAAGTGTAGGTCGCAATCGGGGCCTACAGTTCCTGGTTGAGCCGCGGGCTCTAGTGAAGCTGGGATGGGCCAGGACGGACACAGGTAAGGCGGAGAAGGAAGGGTGGCCTTACCTGGCGCCACTCCCCGCCACTGCGGAGCTCCGATTCGGAGCAGGAATTCCGCAGCGGAGCGGAGCGGCCCCTAGGCGGATCGAGGCGGGGCGTGAACTTCTATCACTTGTATTGTTGTTTGTTTTTGCCTACAACTCCCATCAGCCCTGGCCAACATAGCCAATGGTGAGTGTCGATGGGAGTTGTATGTCAAAACATATGGAGGGCTACAAGTTGCCCACCCCTGATCTACCCAGTATTGCCTGCTTTGATCAACATGGGAGGGAGGGTGCTGTTGCCCCATGTCCTGTTTTGTTGGTCCCTGGCCAATGGCTGGTTGGCCACTGTGTGAACAGAGTGCTGGACTAGATGGACTCTGATCCAGCATGGCTCGTCTTATGTTCTTATGTTCTTGCTAACAGTGATCTCTTTAGATGGAGATACCAGAGACTGAACCTGGCCCCTTCTTCATCCCTGGGATATCTCATTCCCTTTGACCTTGGACCCCCAAGATTATACAATGACCAAAAATTCCAGTTCCACCCCATAACTCATTTAGATAACCCAGATTCACATATTTGGAAATCATCCAAATATTATTTTGTGCTTACTGATTACTGATCTTTTCATCATTTTCTGTTACTAGCCTGATTACTCCTAATTCCATTTCTCTCCATCTAGACAATTGTTATATTATTAGATTCATCTGTTTGCTAAGCAACAACCCAGAAGTTTATTGTTGTTGTTTTTCATTCCAATTATTTTATTTAGTTAGTTAGTTAGTTAGTGAGGCAGGTGGCTACTAGGAGGAGGGCTTTCTCCGCTGTGGCACCCCGGTTGTGGAACGAGCTCCCCAGAGAGGTCCGCCTGGCACCTACACTGTACTGCTTTCATTGCCAGCTGAAGACCTTTTTATTCACTCAGTATTTTAACACTTAATTTTAACTTAAATTTAAATTTTACTGTTTTAACTCTGTATTTTAATCTTATATCAACTTTGCTGTGTGGTTTTTATACTGTATTTCGTAATTGTGTTTTAACCTGTTGGGTGTTTTATTGTGGTTTTAATTTTTGTGACCCGCCCAGAGAGCTTCGGCTATTGGGCGGTATAAAAATGTAATAAATAAATAAATAAATAAATTATCATTTTAAAACAGATTATTCTACAAAACAAACCACTGTGAACACAAAAACATTACTACTCTTTTGACATTTATTGCACTACAACAATTTGTTGTTAAATTGCTCTTAACCTTGTCATTTTATTGTGTTCGGTGACCTTTTATCTTATATTGTTGTATTGAACTTCTGTCTTCTCCAGATTTCATTGTTCTATTTATATTATATTTTTAAAATTTATTTATTGCATTTATATCCTGCCTTTTTATTTCAAGGAACCCAAGGCAGTGTCCATAATCCTTCTCCTCTCCATTTTATCTCTGGTGACCATATGTAAAGGAGGACAAGGCTCCTGTATCTTTAACAGTTGTGACCCTAGCCAATACATAGCCAATGGTGAGGAATGATGGGAGATCTGATCAAAACATTTGGAGGGCCACAGGTTGACCACCCCTGTTCTATTATAATGCCTTTGGTTGAAGGGAAGTTCACAGTTACCTATCAGCTATGAACTGTTGCGCAGGCTCTGTCTTGCATTAATTTGTGTAGCTTTTAAAAAAAAAGCCCTCTAAAGCCCTTGAGCAGATTTGCCCATACACTATGTTGAGAAGATAAAGAAATCTAGACTGACAAGGATCATGGTCTATTAACTTTCTACCAATATATGTTTGGACCCAGCTGTCCTGACCGGTTCTCTGTGTGAGGTGTATGAAGAACAAATAAACACTTACTAAAAACATCTGCTCCCTGTGTGCATTTAAGTGCTGACATTCCGCTTCTACGAGTTTTTATCTGGCTCTCTCTCCACTCTGACAAGTTTGAGGCTCCAGGAAGCAATTTGGCATACATCTTCTTGCTGTGCTCATATTTTAGCTGACTGAAACAAACGGTCCCCTTGAATTTGGTGCGGCTATTTGTCAGAACATTTTGCATGGGAGATGGGATTAAACTAGACTAGACTTTAATTTATATGCCACTACTCCACAAAGGAACTTGTGTTTGAGGAAGTTCACAAAATATGAGGTAAACAAACAATGAAAGCAATACATAAAATAATATATAAGCATTTTAATAACAATAATATATTTCAAACATAATCAGTTGCCCACCCCTGAAGGGGGGAGAAAAGTTTTCCAGGTCTGATGCAGTCATTTCCAGATGTATTTCAGCCCCAACACCTCTTTTTCTAGGAATTAAGCATTGATTGATAAGCATTGATTAATTAAGATTGATAAGCATTGATTAATTAAGCATTGATTGATTGATAATTAATCAAGGAATTAATTCCTTGATTGATAAGGAATTAAGCATTGATTGATTAATGCGAATCCTCTTCACATTCTTAATTTGGCCCTGCCATTTTTCAAGACAAATCAACTCGTATGTAGGCAATGAGATGCACATGGTACAGCAATCCAAGCAGCAGCAGCAACAACAAAAATCTGCCCACTGACACCATTTATAGAACCTTACCAGCCAACTGGAAGTCTCCAATTCATGTTTTCTTTATTTGTGCCACTGTTATTGCTGGTGTAGTTACCTTGTCCGGATGAAAGGGCCTGCTTTATTTGTTAAGCAGGAGGAGTTTTCATGGAAAAGTTCAGCAGTATCAAAACATCAGAAAATGGGGAATCGAAATACAACATGGCCTGAAGTTAGAACTTCCATTTGATAATCACCTCCTCCACATAGCGTCGTCTCCCAGACTGCACTTGTGGCCAGTGGATACTTTGCAAACATGGTCTTGGGCCGAGTCAAACATGCACTAACTAATGTTGATTTATAATGTTTATAATACTGTATTTTTATTTTTGCATTTTTTAAAAATGAATTATTGTGAACCACCCAGGGAGCCTCGTCTCTTGGGCAGGATAGAAATGAAATAAATGAATAAAGTGGTATGGTTCTTCCATGCAACTGTGGCTATTAGAATTCATATTGGGAGTCACTGATATGAAAAACCACTCTGGCATTACATTGTGTGTATGAAACTTACACGTCCAAACTTGTGTTAAATGCGAGAGTCACTGTGTGTAAATTCTGAGGTGGTATACTAACAGAAAGGGGCTGTACCACATAGAATCATAGAATAGTAGAGTTGGAAGGGGCCTATTAGGCCATCGAGTCCAATCCCTGCTAAATGCAGGAATCCACCTTAAAGCATCCCTGACATGTTTGTCCAGCTGCCTCTTGAGGGCCTCTAGTGTGGGAGAGCCCACAATCTCCCTAAGTATTTGTTTCCATTGTCATACTGCTCTAACAGTCAGGAAGTTTTTCCTGATGTCCAGCCAGAATCTGGCTTCCTGAATTTGGCCAGTCTATATAGCATCTCCAAATGCACCAGCCACCATTTTGCATTCTCAACCAACCAACCCCTCCCCCACCATGGCAGGCCTGTACACTTGTACTGGGGCCACCAGGATGGACATATCATGAGGTGGGGACAGAACACACAGCTCTGGTAATAGCAACCAGGAGCCGTGTCAGGTCTTGTAGTGGATGCTCACGGGCGCCATAGCCTCAACATGTGCACCAGCAACAGCTAGTAAATGGCTTCCCAGGGCCATGCTTGGTGCAAGGGATGCTGGGATGCAGAACAGATAAGTCGGGGGACTACCAGGATCGGCAGAGAAGTACGTGGTTAGGGTGTGGTTAGGCAAACCATGCAGCAGGGCATGGTTCTGTGGTTGTGTGGCAGCACACTAGGCATGGTTAGTGATAACCATATTAACTGTGGTTAGCATAACCATGTTGCCCATGGAAAGGAGGACAGGGCTCCTATATCTTTAACAGTTCTATAGACAGGGAATTTCAGCAGGTGCCATTTGTATTCATGCAGCACCTGGTGAAATTCCCTCTTCATCACAACAGTTAAAGCTGCAGGAGCCCTGGCCTTTTTTGTATCTGCTCACTCTAGTACTGCTCTTGCAGCTTTAAGTGTTTAAGCTCCTTTCCATATGGCCACCCTACCCAAAGTGTCATCTCAACAAGGTCACTGAAAGAGTTTAACCACGGCTAGTCACACACAATGAGGCTACTGAAACTGTCTTTAACCATAAAGAAGAATGCTGATTCTGGATTCACCAGCCCTGTTTGCTTTCCTCAAAGGCCTAAGCCCACGATTAACATACGATAACAGCCCAGCGGCATCGAACTGTTATCCTGGTTGTGTCCCAGTTCCATCTGAGCACTAATGTATCTATCTAGGGCAAGACACTGATACTCTTCTATTACTCTGCATAAAAAGTGTTTACCATTTACACACAAGGTGCACTAACATTTTAATGGGACATTACAGCTATCAGTTTCAAGCTGGAGGTGCCTAAGTGGAAGGATCCTGGACAAATGGCCAATCCTTTATTTGTTTATCTGACAATCTGGGCTCTTTATAGTATTTGTCTGGATATACAGTTTTATGTGAAAGCTTTACAGGGATTGCCCTTTTACCGAGAACACCTCTCCCATAGATTTCCTGTGCCCCAAACAGCTTCATCAGCCTCTGGACTTGGTCTGCCACTCGCCCACTCCTCTGTTTGGTCACTTCCTCTTCCTGCAACAAAGTGTTTCTGGCTTGCGGCCGGCAGGCTCTACACCTCCCCCTGCTGCTGCTGCCTTGCTCCTTGCCTCTGCTAGATCACTCCCTGCCAGCCCTCTCATCTACTCCTCCCCACTCTCTCCTCCCTGCTCTCTTGGAAGGGATCTTGGCTTGGCTTCTCAGCTACAAATCCATTTCATCCCCAAATCTAGGGGATGGCCAAGTGTCCTCTTTTACAGAGGGCAGTCCTCTATTTGAAGAGCTGCCAGAGGACTGTCCTTTATTTAAAAGTGTGCTGTGTCCTGTCCAAGTCCAGTATAAAGATAAAGAACTGTCCAAAGGAAGAGCCGGGCCTTGAAGTTACCCATCAACGACACCTGGACAGCAGACCAAGTAAAGCACACAGGTCACCGGGTCATATCTTATAGCGAAATGTATGGTATTACCATTTAAAGTACAAATTATTTCTAAATTTACATCTATATCTATAAGTTAGCATATGCAAATTTTATGCAAATCGGTGTCCACTTTTGGGGGCAATTCACAAGCGGCCACCCTAAACTAGACCCAACGTGAGAAGCGCTGCTGCCTTCAGGAGCAACTGACTCTCCAAACAATTAACAAGATCGAGGGTCTCCATGGTAACATCTAGTTTGGCCCTTTATTAAATGCCACAGTTTTGGGCTTTTATTTGGGAGGGCCTACATTGCTCATACAGCTCTGAAACAATGGATTACCAGCCAGTGGTGCAGCTAGGGCTAGAATTTGGGAAAGTGTCCAGGGTCCCGGAGCCCAAGGGGCCCAAATGACCACCCAGAGAAAGCCTCAGGGCAGCAGGAGCAAACTCCATTTTATTCCTGTAGTCATGACGGTGCTATGATTTAAGTGAGTTTAAAATGCAAAATGGCACATGCTCAGAGTTTTGTTGGTTAAACCAGGGTTGACAAACAGTTTTGTTATTATTTGTTCTAACATACTAGTAAGTTGTAAAATATGGGATGGTGAATGGGGGTGAGTGAAGAGCAACGTTAATTGTGTGCTTCATATCTGAAATAATACTATGGATGTGCGGAAAAAAAACCCCAAATATTTGGTATGGGGGACAGGGAGTCTGCCATGGGGAAATCTGGCCCACTTAAGGTTCTGTAGAGTTCCCCAGAGCCCTGGCACATCCTCTAGATTTCATGTGGGCATTTTCTATCTGTGAACAGGGCAAACTATGCTAATTGTGGCTGCAATTACCATATCTTGGGCAAATTACGACCATAATTAACATCTTTTATGCCATTTGCAGACGTAAAGCACTTAATCTTTCACAGTCTGCTATCCACATGTAAATGTGGGCCCATACACACACACACACACACACACACACACACACACACACACACCTCTCTGGGTACAGTTTGGAAACCAGTTCAAAGTCCAGTTCTTTCCATCAATAAAAGTATTAGAGTGCTCTGAATTTACTAATTTCCAGAAGTATTTTCTCGAATGCTGAAATACTGTCTCCCACATAGGCAACACAAGTGTGTTACAGTCTTGCCTTTATCTCAACTTCTATATAGGCTAGACAGCTTTGCTTTCACATGGTTATTGATTATTAACTAGCTTTGTAGAAGGTTACATTTCTTCTAGATATACCACGGTGGGGACTTGGGAGAAAAATCAATTTCTGGGAAAGTTCTGTTTCCCATTTATCTTTTCTGCTTCCTGTCTGTTGGGACATAGCATCCATCCCACACTGATCTGAAGTGAAAAGAGAAACAGTGAAATCTATGGCAATATTTTATTAATTACTAAGAGTTTTTTGAGGCATTTATTGTGACGTTTTGATTCCTTACTCACGGTTGTTTACAGGTTATTTAGATGATGTCATGATCCTCCAGTATCACATCTCTTTTTAAAGAGCACTTTCATGGGGGAGGGGGAAAGGGTTAGAGCAGGGAGAATGGAGAATTATTCTGAAAGCAAAAGAAGAGGTATTTTCCTTCTTGTGTAATTGTGATATTCCACTACAGCACAGCACCACCTATAGGTTATGTAACAGAAAAGCAGGATAGGAAACGCTCTTTGCATGGAGTTTGGATCACAAGTCTGCAATGAAACAGAAAGTAGATTCAGGAATTATCGGCCTTGTGTAGAAATGCTCTAAAGTAGATGTCAAGCTTCAAACATGGCTAATAGTTTCTCAGCTCTTTCAGCCTTAATGTCAATACTAGGTTCCCCCAGTCCAGCGCTATTATATAGCCACACTTTACTTATTTGGAAGTAAGTTGGTCTAAAAATGGTTGAAAGTAAATTCTTTTGCCTATTCTTCCTCCTCCAGTCTCTTCCCACCCCAAACCCACATGGACCACCATACTGCGTTTGGGTCCAGCCAATTGAACTACTGATTCAGCTAATAATGTGGCAGTATTTATGCTCAAATACTGTTCAAAAATTATGGAGAGTTTTATGGCACTCCAGCATAAAATACGATGAACTGGAAATCTTCCAGGAGTCATTTCCTCCTAATCCCAGATGAGTGGTGGAGGCAGGGCTGTCTGCAGTTACTCAGCGATGAAGGAAAAGCTTTCTGTGCATGCACAAAACCACTGTTCTGTCCAACCAAGCTGCAGAGACAAACTACCAGCACTTTGGTTTCATAATGTCCTCATGTAAGCTTTTTATTTATTTAGGGAACAATTCTATGCATGTTTAGAAAGGAAAAAAAAAGTCCTACAACTTCCAGCATTCCCTAGCCAGTCATGTCTTAACATGCATAAGATCCCACCCTTATTTGATTTATACACTGCCCTATTGACAAATGTCCTCAAGGTGGTTTACAATCATAAAACCCCAAAGCAACGATAAGGTAGAAACCAAAACAATAATACAGCCAACGAAAATGCGAAAATATTAAGATATAAACATTAAAAATATCAAAGAGCCAGCAGTAAAGCTGTTAACAAAAACAACAAATTAAGGATTAAATGCTTGCCAGAAGAAGGTCTTGGCTTGGCATCTAAATGTATATAATTAAGGCTCCAGCAGATCTTTCAGGGAAGGACATTCCATACATGGGTGTGGGGACATCACAGAGAAGGTTCTTTCCCTGGTAGATGCTTGCCACACCATTGTGTGTGATGGCAGCCAGAGAAGAAGCTTCCAAAGATTATCTTAATAGATGGGCAGACACATATGGGAGAAGGCACTCCTTCAGGTAGGGTAGGCACTAAGCCACTTAGGGCACATTCCTATCCATGCTTATACAGAAAAAAAGTCCTACAACTCCCAGCATTCCCCAGCCAAAAAAAGTCCTACAATTCCCCAGCCAGCTAGGGAATGCTGGGAGTTGTAGGACTTTTTTCTGTCTAAACATACATAGGATTGTACCTTTAGGTAGGGTGACCATATGAAAAGGAGGACAGGGCTCCTGTATCTTTAACAGTTGTACTGAAAAGGACATTTCAGCAGGTGTCATTTGTATATATGGGGAACCTGGGGGAATTTCCTCTTCATCACAACAATTAAAGCTGCAGGTGCCCTGCCCTCTTTTAAATCTGGTCACTCTAGTATAGCTCCTGCACCTTTAACTGTTGTGATGAAGAGGGAATTTCACCAGGTTCTCCATATATACAAATGACACCTGCTAAAATGTCCTTTTCTATGCAACTGTTAAAGATACAGGAACCCTCTCCTCTTTTCATATGGTTACCCTACTTTTAGGCTTTTAAAGTCAGCACCCATACTTTGAATTTTAACCAAATCTGATTGCACAATATGTAACACTGAAGATTGCTGTTCCTCCTCCATGTACTAGAAAAATCATTATCATTTTTAGTTCACAGAAGGAAAGGAGTGTCCTTCTGTCATGACTGTAGCACACCATCATTAACCATCATTAAGAAGTACAGGAGACACTGTGCAACAATGAACAAGAGGCAGAAGGTAGGTCAACCAAGAAGAAGAGAAGAGTAGTCATTGTGGGAGACTCCCTGCTGCATGGGATTGAAACCCAAGTATGTCGTGAAGACCCATGGACTTGCCAGGTGTGCTGTCTCCCTGGAGCACAGATTAGAGATGTGACTGAAGGGTTACCAAAGCTCATAAAGCCCACGGACACATACCGCTTTCTTCTCATCTATGTGGGAACAAATGATGTTGCCAAGCAGAGCTATGAAGAAATCATTTCAGACTTTGAAGCTCTGGGAAGGAAACTAAAGAACTTTGGGGCCCAGGTAGTTTTCTCATCCATCCTCCTGATTCTTGGAAGAGGATTAGAAAGGGAAAGAAAAATACTCCAGATGAACGATTGGCTACGAAGGTGTTGCCGACGTGGGAGTTTTGGATTCTGGGACCACAGGCTACGCTACTTGGAACATGGACTGCTGGCAAGGGATGGGTTGCACCTCACAAGGGCTGGAAAGAATGTGTTCGGCCACAGCATGAAGAACTTGATCAGGAGGGCTTTAAACTGAATCTTACGGGGGCGGGAGATGTAAACTTCGAGGCAACAATGGATGAAGGCCAATGCACTACAGTACAGAGAACAGCTCCAGTAGTGCCCCAAAATAGTGTCCACAGCAATGTAGGAACAAAGCCATACTATAAAACACATGGTCTTCGATGTCTATATATTAATGCCCAGAGTATGGGAAACAAACAGAATGAACTTGAACTCTTATTACATGAAGGCAAATACGACTTGATAGGTATAACTGAAACTTGGTGGGATGACTCCTATGACTGGAATATAGCAATTGAAGGATATTACTTGTTCAAAAAGAACAGAAGAAATAGAAAGGGAGGTGGAGTTGCACTATATGTTAAAAATACCTATCCCTGCGCAGAAATACAGGCGGATCAGACTGGGAGCCCCATCGACGTCTGGACAACCATCTGTCAGGGATGCTTTAGGGTGGATTCCTGCATTGACCAGGGGGTTGGACTCGATGACCTTGTAGGCCCCTTCCAACTCTGCTATTCTATGATTCTATGATTTAATTCAGCACAGATAACCAGCTGGAAAGTGCTCAGAAGAAAGTAATTACTACAACCTAATGCTTTAATCATATTGTCCTGAGCATCTTTCAAGAACTCAAGAGGTTGGGGTAGAGATATTATCATTCAGTCATGCAACAATTTTAGAAGACAACTTCAAGGGTTTAAATGAGCAACTGTCTGATCATAAGAACTGACTCTTAGATTAAGAGGAAAACAAGTAACACAATCTTCTTCTTCTTTTTTATCAGCTTCTGTTGGTAAAGATTTCAAGCTTTTTAGCTTAAAATAGCTGTATGTCTTTTGGCAGGAAGCTCACAATCACTTGCCCAAAAAGTCAATTTTAAGTTATTGCCTTATCTGTTGTTGTTTTAAGTACAGCTGTGCCAAATATTTGCCCATGAAAATGTTTGGTGTAAAATAGGGATGTGCTCCGCTTCTAATCGGACCGGCGAATTAGAAGCGGAGCGGGGGGCTTCGCCTGCCCTTAAGGCAGAGGCGAAGAGGATTGGGGGGCCGGCGGAGCATGGTGAAGAGGATCGAGGTGAAGGCGGATCCTTCGCCTCGATCCGGAGCTCCGCCGGAAAGGTAAGTGGGGTTTACCGGGCCCTGCCACTGTCGCCCATGTGGCGACAGCGGCAGGGCCCGGTAACCCCCCCGCCCTCCTCTCCCTTACCTGCCTCCGTCTGCGGTCCGTCGGCGTCTTCAATTGAGCCCGCAGTAAGGGAGGCCCCCCTCTCCCTTGGTCCCTTACCGGGCTCTGCCGCCGTCGCCGCATGGGCAGCGACGGCGGCAGGACCCGGTAACCCCCCCTCACCCTCCTCTCCCTTACTTGCCTCCATCCGCAGTCCGTCGGCGTCTTCAATTGAGCCCGCGGTTCAACCAGGAAGTCTGGGCCGCTTGCGGCCCAGACTTCCTGGTTGAACCGCGGGCTCAATTGAAGACGCCGACGGACTGCGGATGGAGGCAGGTAAGGCCCCCTCTCCCTTGGTCCCTTACCGGGCTCTGCCGCCATCGCCGCACG
Organism: Elgaria multicarinata webbii; assembly: GCF_023053635.1. Taxonomy (NCBI): domain Eukaryota; kingdom Metazoa; phylum Chordata; class Lepidosauria; order Squamata; family Anguidae; genus Elgaria; species Elgaria multicarinata. The sequence continues at coordinate 110,444,682 of NC_086175.1, read as the reverse complement.
GGCGGCAATGGCGGCAGGGCCCGGTAAACCTCCCGCCCTCCTCTCCTGGCCTTACCTGGCTCCACTCCCCTTCACTGCGGAGCTCCGATTCGGAGCCGGAGCTCCGCGGCGAAGAGGAGCGGAGTATGGGCGGAGCGGCGCGGAGCAGAGCGGGCCGATCCGAAATTTTTGGATCGGCCCACGGGCGGAGCAGGGGGGTCCGTGCACACCCCTAGTGTAAAAGGATTGTGGATGGGGGTGGAGGCGAGAGAAGGGGAGGGAAAGTATATGGAAATCCCATACATACTTCTGTGTGTGCAATAGTTGCCATCTGTTCACAGCTGCTTCTTTCCCCAATCAGGCTTCTTCCTGAAACCTGAGTTGATCTAAGCCAATCAGAAATTATATAGACGGGGGGGTTGGCAGCCATGAAGTCGGTGAGGTTTTTCTAATTCTCTAACCGGCCTTGCCGGGAAAATCAATTATCTCTTTTTTAAAGGTCATAAATCTCTAAGCAATGTGATGGAAAAGGACTATGAGTGCTAAGTGTTTAAGTTGCTGATGTCGGGGAAAGCTGAAAAGAGACAAGGTGAGATTTTTGGAACGTTTTGTGTGCGTCTGGGAAAACGAAACTGACTGCAGCATCCGGCCGTCGCCGGCAATAGTTACAGCAGTTAAAGGCTTGTTTTTGTTAGCGACGCGGACTTGATTTATAGTGAATCTCACCTTTTATTGCAAAGCGGAGAAGAGTTTATAACTGGCTCCATAAAGAGGAAGCAACTTAGGCACAGTTTGTTGCAGTTTATCGTTGGCTGGTGTGTGAAGGGGGGAGGCGATTGGTAGTGGAATGATAGCAGCGTTCAGTGTGGAGACGAAGTGTTTACGGGACTTGTGGACTGTGTTTATGGATTGTTTCGGTCTCCTCTAGTGAATGCTGTTTTGATATATGATGTAATTTCCCCCCCCCCCGAGAAGAAAGAGTGATTAACACACAGAAGATAAACAAATAAATAAACTGCCAAGAAAGGGAGCCAGAGTTAAAGATTTATGCCCTATGTCGAACATCAAAAGGAGGATTGAAAAAGAATTTCAAAAGTTAAGTGTTCAGAAAAAACGACCAAGTAATCATAACCTCTCCCATCTGGAAGAATCAGTTTTAGAAGGAGAACAGGAAGACACAAACCCAGCTCTTTTAGACACAGACCCAGTTAGAGAAGAAAACATGGCTGAAGGGGGAAAAGCAACTTGCAGTCAGCCAGCTTCCATAGCTGAAATCCAAGCTGTTATTGCAGGAAATAACGCAATCATTTTTTAAAAAATGGATCAGCAAACAACAGATGCGTGTGCTGGCTGATAAGATTTTGCAGAATTCTAAGGCCATTAAGGATTTGGAGGCAGGAGCAGACCTGACCCAGAAGAAGCAAGAGGCTTTTGAAAAATCAACAAATGTGCAGTTCAAAGACCACGAATTAAGGCTGATAGCTTTAGAGGATCAATCTCACCGTTCATCGATTCGAATAAAACATTTAAAACAAACACAAGGAGAGGATTTGAGAGAAATAATCCTGAATTGGTTCAAAGAGTTGATGCCTGATTTGCAAATAGATGGATCTGAAATTGACAGAGTTCACAGAGTGGGGGGGGGCAAAATTACAAAGGGGCTATTAGAGACATTTTGGTGAAATTTGGTAATTATTATCAAAAAGAGCAAGTCATAAAGAAATTGAGGTCTATGGCCCAGCTACAGTATAAAGGCAAATCAGTGCAAATTTACAATCATCTTTCTCAGCATACATTGAATTGGAGGCGCAGTGTCAAGCCAATAACTGAAATATTAGTGAAGAAAAAAATCACATATTTGTGGGGTTATCCTGTTTTTCTAAGATTTACATATGGAGGGGGGGAGCACAAAGTAACCTCTCTGGATCAGGGTAAAGAGTTGTTGAAGAGCTTGGGTCTGTTTGGGGAAGCTAGTGTGATTGGAACAGGTGGGGGGGATGAGGCTGGGGCATCTGGGATGTAACAGAATTGTTAATTGTATTATGAGATAATTGTAGTCAGAAATGTTAAGCATAGAAACCTTGCCGGGCAGGCGCAGCACTGCCTCCCCCCCTCCCCCTAAAGTAGATGGCTGGAGTATTAGACTCACGGGGATGTGGGGGGGAAAGAGTTGGGGGGAGGGGAGGGGGGAAGGGAGGATGGTAGGGGGTAGAGTAAGGGGACTGGGGGTTATATTATGGTGTTTGTGTTTTTTGTTTGTATGTAAAGTTGAGTTTCAGAGCACAAGGGATCGAAAGAGACTCCAAAAGGGTGAATATGGATAAAAAGATAAAAGTATCAACACTCAATGTTAAAGGTTTGGGGGCAGTCGTGAAAAGGAGGAGAATAGAACAAATGTTTAATAAAGAAGGATCTGATATCATAATGATGCAAGAAACACATCAAGGCTTTGATAATGTGAATATGATAAAATTAAAGTGGCTAGTTTATTATGAAAAGTCATTGGGGACTTAAAAAAAATGGAGTGGCCACTTTGATTTCAAAAAAGAGTGGATTCATATTAGAAGACATAAAAAAGGACGATAGTGGTAGATATCTTATGATAAAAGGTAAAATTGATGGAAAGATATATACATTAATTAATGTTTATGCCCCAAATGAGAGACATAGAGAGTTTTTTATAAAATTATTTAAAGAAATAGAAGAATTTAAGGAGGGGTATGTTATTTTAGCTGGGGATTTTAATATGGTTATGGATAACAGATGGGACAGGTCGAACCCCACAAATGTTGAAAAGAGGAATAATATAACTATATTGAATAAATTAGTAAAAGAAAATGATTATTTGGATTCTTGGCATTTACTAAATGGGGTTAAGCCTGGTTTTTCATATTTTCCCCCAGTTCATCATACATACTCCAGGATAGATCATATCTTTGTCTCAAAAGATTTGGCAACGAAGATTTGTAAAATGGAAATGGGGGTAATAAAGGTAACTGATCACGCTTTGTTAAGTTTAGAATTTGCAGTTAAGAAGAATTACAAAGAGGCGTACAGATGGAAATTGAACACAAAAATATTGAAATATAATAAAGTGGTAGAAAAAATTCAGAAGGAATTGTCAGAGTCATGGGAAATTAATGAAAAGGGAGGAACAGCTGGGTCAGTCGTTTGGGACACCATGAAGGCTGTAGTAAGAGGAATTTGTATTAGAGAAATGTGCAGTTTAAAAAGACAACAACATGCAGAGCAGGAGAAGCTAGAGACAGAAATTAGAAGTTTGGAGGAAGAATATTGGCAAGGTAAAAATAAATATAAATTAGTAGAAATACAAGCTAAGAAGAAGCAATTAGAAAATTTAAATTTAGAGGAGGTTCAAAAAAATTTAATATATATGAAAAGGGAATATTTTGAAAATAGCAATAGGAATTCTAGATTGCTTGCCAGGCTCACACAAAAAGAAAAAGGGAGAAATGGGATAGAAGCATTGAAGGATAATAGAGGGAATTATTGTTATACAATGAAGGATAAAATAAAAAAATTTCAGAAATTTTATCAGGAATTATATAAGGGTAAAGAAATTCAACAAGAGAAGGTGGAGGAATATATTGGAAGGTATATAAAGAAGGGAATTGCTACATAAAGAGCAAATGGAGAAGGTAATAACTCAAAGAGAAGTTGAAGATGTAATTGATAATTTGAAAGTGGGTAAATCACCGGGAGCAGATGGTTTAGGATCAGAATATTATAAAGTTTTTAAAGAGTTTTTAGTTCCGAAATTAGTGAAACTTTATAATGCTATATTATTAGGAGAGAAGATACCAGAATCATGGGAACATTCATTGATAATATTAATTCCAAAACCAGATAAAGTTTTGACTATCCCTGATTCATATAGACCTATCTCATTAATAAATCAGGATGCCAAAATTTTTTCATCTATAATGGCTAAACGGTTAAATAAATTTATATCAGAATATATAGGAGAGGATCAATGTGGATTTGTGGCAGGAAGGCAGATGCATAGTTTAGTGGGAAGAGTTTTAAATGCAATAAATGTAATAAAAAGTCAAATACCAAGGCAGGAATTTTGGCATTGGATATTTTTAAGGCTTTTGATTGTGTGAACTGGCAGGCAGTAAAGATTATTGTAGATAAAATGGGATTTGGAAATAAATTTAAAAATATAATAGAACAGTTATATTCCCAAAATACAGCTGTAGTGGTGGTAAACGATGGACTCACTGAAAAGATACGACTAGCCAGAGGTACAAGACAAGGATGTCCGCTCTCGCCGGTCCTGTTTGTAATGGTTATGGAAGTATTGGCAAATGCATTAAGGGATGATGGTGCCTGTTTGCATTCTCCTTCCCTCTTTATTGTTTACTACAACTTATTAGATTGTAAGCCTATGCGGCAGGGTCTTGCTATTTACTGTGTTATCTGTACAGCACCATGTACATTGATGGTGCTATATAAATAAATAATAATAATAATAATAAGGGAAATAAAGTTGAATATGTTTGCAGATGATACCTTATTGACTATTAAGAATCCAATAAGAAAAATAGATATAATTAAATCTCAATTGAGAGAATTTGAAGAAGCTACAGGGTTAAGAATAAATTGGTCTAAATCAGAGATGATGTTGTTTAATTATACTAAGAAGGAAGAAAAGGAATGGGAACATAAGGGAATAGAAATGAGAGTTAAGGAGGAGATTAAATATTTGGGAATTAAATTTACAAAAAACCTAGAGAATTTAGAAAAGGAGAATTTAACGAGGTTAAAGAAAGAGGTATTAGAAAAATTAGAAAAATATAAAAGATTAAATTTATCTTGGTTTGGAAGAATAGCATTAATAAAAATGAAGATTTTAGCTAAAATTAATTTTGTGTTTAGGATGTTACCAATAAAAATCTCAGAAATTGAGATAAAAAGTTGGCAAAATATTATTAATAAATATTGTAACGGAGAAAAAAAAGCGAGGGTAAATAAGAATAATTGGTATTTAAGCCAAAAAAAGGGTGGATTGGGTCTCCCAAATATAAAATTATACTATGTAGCAAATAGATTAAGACATATTGTAGAAGCAATTATAGGAGTAGGAGATTTACATTGGATGGAGGATAAAATTACAAGTAATGTAGAGATGAGTTTGGAAAATGTCTTTTTTAAGGAAGGAGGGAGAAAGTGGGTTAGAAGTATAGATAATCCACTCCAGAGGACTCAATGGGAAATTTGGAGTAAATTTAAAGGGAAGCTGCTTCCGAGCAACTCTCCCTTATCACCGGTAATAATGTTAAAGAATTTCCCAGAGGATCTGAAGGGTAGATTATGTAAAATATTAAAAGAGAAAAATAAAATGAAATTAAAGGATTGGTTAAGGGATATAAAAACAAGAGAAGATATGGAAAATTTGTTAAAGGAAAAAAATTATCTTGGTTGGAGTATGGACAATTACAACAATGGAATAAAAAGTGGATTAAAGACAATAGAGTTTGTAGAGAGATGACGAAGTTTGAAGAGTTAATAGTAAATAAGGAAAAAGGTAAAGGAGGAAGTATAGTTTTAAAAGGGTTAATGAGCGAAATATATAAAATATTGTTAGAAAAGGAATTAAGGGATAGCTCAGGGAAAATGGTATGGGAGACAGATTTGAAGGTACAAATAGGGCGACAGAGCTGGGAGGGACTGTGGAAACAAAGAGTGTTGAGAAGTATGTCAGTGAGAATAAAGGAGAATTATTTTAAAATTTTGTGGAGGTGGTACCTAACCCCGATTAGATTGAATAAGATAAATGAGCAATATTCAGCAAATTGTTGGAGAGGTTGTGGGGAAATAGGAACGTATTTACATATGTGGTGGGAATGCAAATATGTACAAAGATTATGGAAGATGTTGTTTTTAGAAATTGAAGAAATAGTGGGAATGAAAATAGATCAAACACCAAAGATTGCATTACTGTCACTATTTGAAGATTTAAAATGTGGGAAAGAAATTAAAGAGTTGATATCGAGTTTGCTGACTGCAGCACGATTGATGGTAGCTAGGAACTGGAAGATTCAAGGGGAATACTCTATTGAAGAATGGTATAAAGAAGTATGGGATATAGCTATCAATGATAAATTGACTTGTAATATTAAGTGGAGAAAAGGCATAACTAAAATAAATGAGTTTGAAGGAATCTGGAAACAGTTCCTAATATTTGTGTTTACTAAGGGAAGTGGGAAACCGCTAGCAGAAGAAACGATAAGATTTTGGAATCAGGAATAGATCCCGAGGTGGGGGGTGCACTTTTATGTTAAGAATGATTATGCTGTGGTATGATATTTTATAGTTAATATCTATTCAACACATATGTATTCAACATCTTTTAGTATGTATGTAGTAGTTGTTTGATGTTGTTTTTTTCATTATTGTAAAGTTGTATGTATAATTAATGTAGAAAAATAAAAAAATATTATTAAAAAAAGAAAAAAGAAAAAAAAAGAAATTATATAGACAATGTGAATATATGTCACATCATTATGCAGCCAATCAGATTTGGCCACATGCCAACACCATGAAGTTAAATCAGACATGAAACATTACCCTCCTCCTCATTATGGCACATAACCAATCCCATTTTTCTGTGTGATGATGTCACAAAGCCAAATCAGAATGAGGGCAATACTTTTTCCTTTCACTTTGAATGGGCAAACATTTTTCTTGGGTGAATCCTATTTTTCAGGGAGGAAATGGGAGAATACATTTCCCAGAAGGGCATGATTTCTTTTTTCGTTCTTGGCAAAACAAGACTCGTATTTTTATCTCTTATTCTTAGAGATCAACATGGTAATGACGAGGAGGCAGACAATATGTCAACTATATTTCAAGTAACCAATTCGAGGGCGCCCAAGAGTCAATAGCTGCAGCAATTTGGATATTTAATTCATTAACGTTTTCCTTGGGCATCCTCCAAGAATCCTGAGGACATGATAGCAATATCATCACATACTAGACCTGTTCACAGGGGGGAGGGAATAACCCATGGTGGTGAATCCGGTCACTGTGATGTTTGTGTTGTCAGGAAAACAGGCAGGCAAGGAGCTGATGATGCTGGTGAGGTTCGTCCTCTACTGAACCCAAAGGCAAATAACGCAAATGTCAAAACAAACCTTCCATAAGAAAGGTGCTTTCCCCCACTCTTCCTGGAAGGGAAAGATCTGGAGTCTTGACGATGACCCTAAACAGAACTCCTCAGCGGTTAGTTTTAGCAGGGGTGGTATCAGAGAGAAAAGCTTGTCCTACTTTCCTGGTCACTAGATTCTCCTGAGAGGTTCAGCCATTGCTCTTCTGTAGTTCGAAGGCTCTACACTCCAGTTAAGAAGGTGTCAGCCAAAGCCTTCATGTAAGGCATGCTGGATCGTAGCTCAGATTCTGGTACTTTGCATCCTGTGCCATTTATTTACACTATTTATGGCATTTCTATACTGCCTTTCTGAAGCCAACCATTAAAACATCATGCCAAAAGAAGGAGCCACTTGTGCCTTAAGGTTCTTAATTGATGCTTTGAGGGGTCAGTGTTGGCTTCACTTTGGGTTAATACAAGGGCTGTAGCTCTGGGCAGATCCCAGTGCAAAGTAAGCCCAGGAATGCAGGGCAGGGGGCGGGCTTGACCAGCTGAATGGCTGCCATGGCGATGTTAAAGGGGAAGGAAGGTAAGGGCGGTTCATATGAAATGAAGGTCCAGTCCCATCAAATGAACTATAGCAGCACAGCTTTTAAAGCTGTGCAGCATTGCAAGAAAGGTTTTCACAGTTTTCTAGCCCCTTAATTTGCTCTCCATTCCAACCATCAGACGTCGCTGTGGTTTTTCCTGACTGGATAGACTTCGCTCCATGTAGCTCTATCAATTCTGCCTTGTAGCAGCAATGCTGCAGGGTTCTGAGGGAATCAGCAAGCAAAGCAACATCGTATAGATCAGTTGTTCCCAAAGTGGGCGGTACCACCCCCTTGGGGGTGGTGGGATTGCATAGGGGGCGCTAAGAGGCAAGGGGGCAGTAGGGGGGCACTTGAGGTGGTCTTTTCCGAGAAGCACCTCTCCAGAAGGTCTTAAAACCCAGGGACATTTTTATAGGAGAAGGTAATTTGGTCCCAAGCCATATAGGGGAAGAATCCACACATGTACCATTTAAGAAGAGTCCTTTAAATGGTGAATTGAAATGTTTCAAAAGCACCAAAATGCTAATGAAGAGACATAACCTGCTTGGTGTGCCCCGCCATGCCAGCTACAAAACAGAGGCATTCGCTCTCTTTTTCCTCCCCCCCTCCCTTGGCATGCCTGCAGCGGGTGCTTCGGATTTTGAATAAATATTCAATTAATTGTTACTGTTTTGAATTTTATTATTACCTTCCTTAGTGGGTCGTTGAAAACCACTATTCTGAATAATGATTTTTAGTGTAGGGTAGGGGGCACTGGGCATGAGTTTGTGAAACCAAGGGGGTGGTTACCTGAAAAATTTTGGGAACCACTGGTATAGATGGGCCCCTGGAGTGCTGTATTTTTAACAGTGGAAAGGTAGGATCTTCCTCAACAAACCAAGAAACCTGTCCATTTGCTCACCAGGTTCCTTACCTCAACCTGCCTCAGCCTTCCTAAACCTGTTGCCCTCAAAAAGTTTTGTACTAGAATTCCTAAACTTTGGCCGTGATAGCTGGGGCTCATGGGAGTTGAAGACCAATACATCTGTAGGTCATCAGGTTGGGGAAAGCTGACCTATCTACTCTGTACTGTCTATGAGCCATGGTAACTTTAGACCTTGGACTTAAAGGTCTTATGGGGTGGGAATCTTTAGTGGTAATGTGTGTTTCCTTCAGTTACTTCAGGATGTAATAAGACGCATCTTATGGGGAACTTCTTTTTAGAGGGTAATGTGCAGTGGAGGCTGGTGGCTCTGATGTAAATGGGGTGGTGAATTCGCTCTGGTTTCCAGTCAGAACCCTAAATGAGCTATCCAAGATGCTGAACCATAGCTCCAAACTAAGTTCAGAACCTTGGATAGCTCCTTTAGAGCCTTGGAGTGTTCTGACTGAAGCCCAAGGTGGATTCACTGCTCCACTGAGATCAGAGCCACCAGCATACACTGGTAATATATTATTTTAAAATGCTGTGTTTGGGAGTTCTCCTGCTCATTATACTGAGTGAGGCCCCAGACATTTGCCCCAAAGTCCAGCCCTGATGGCACCAATGTATCTGATCACCCATTCACTCATGAAAGTCACCACTCCACGTTGCAGCCTTCCAGTGATGCTTTTGTAAGTCCGCCCTTTGTCAAAAGTACTTTGTCTGGATGGCACCATCAAGAACTATTTGGTGACATTGTTCAAATACTTGGAAAATCCATGTTCGGAAGACAGATTTGGGAATAAGGGATAAAAATATTAGATTGTAAGCCTATGCGGCAGAGTCTTGCTATTTACTGTTTTACTCTGTACAGCACCATGTACATTGATGGTGCTATATAAATAAATAAATAAATAAATAATAATAATAATAATAATAATAATAATAATAAAACCAATTACCAGCATATCGTAGCAGTGCTTGCTATGACTTCCAGAATACCATGCCATTTTGATTTACTCAGTGCCTGGATACTGACTTTGAAAATAAAACACAAGAGCTCCTTTTCCTCCTGAGCTTTCATGGCTGTTAACTGGCTTCACATTCCCTTATCACCTGCTCATGCAGGCAGAATTAAAGAGAATTAGCTGTAAATCATATAAAATTCATGTACTTTTAAAGGAAACTGTTTGTTCTACTTAGAAATGCTCATTAGAGAGAGTGTCTTGCATTAGGACACCAGCTAATGGTGCTCCCTGGGAGAAGAATCAATTTACCTTGCTTTTTATTGCCCTCTCTGTGTTTGTCCGGCTTTGCTTCGTGTGATAGTCACTACCGCAGCAAATGTATCACCGTCAGCTCTGCACGGCCCACAGTTCAGAGAGAACAGCTCAAGTGAAAACGACATGGTGGATTTTATGGAGTAAGCAGTGTTTACAAGAACTTCACAGCCATGATCACCTGTTAACAATGTCTGGGAGATACCAAAGTGATTGGTTGCCCCTGTAAGGGGAAACAAAGCCGAAAGACAACTTTTCATCCCTGTGGGCGTTCTTTGCTATTAAAATATGGATTTCATGGAGTTCTGTTCTCTTTAATGGCAGCAGTCTTTTCCAGCTCCATAAAACACAAAGGCAAAACTGTGGACATTTTTTGAAAATCTATCCCAGAAATGATATTCGCCAGCATTTAAGGCTGCAATTTAAGAATGCAGTCTTATCTGTACTCACTTTCCTGGAAGTTCCATTGAACTCAATGGAGTTTACTTCTGAGTTCTAGGATTCAGGACTGGGCCAAGATATTTTGCCACCTCAGATGAAGAACAAGGCAGTGTCTCCTCCCATTCCATGTACTAAAGGCAACTGGCCTGGCTGTTAAAACTTTCTTTAACACCTGAAGGCAATAGGGTTACTTAGGAGGTGCAGAGCAGCTCAAATGGCACTCAGGTTTCTCCTCCAAAGCCTTGCTGCCAGATCCTAACATTTTCCGCCTGAGACACCCACCTCACTTTGCCAAATTGTAGGGCTGTCCCTGCTAGGATTACAGTGTACTGTAAGTGTGCAATCCTTTCCAGATGCCCATCAGCCTCCGAACTCAGAGACTGACAGGCATCCTATGCAGAGTGGGAGAAGCGCAGAGACGATCTTCACTTCCATAATCCTGATGCTCTGTATTTCATCTAGATGGGCAATTTTGCCCATCTAGCTGAGGTGTCGGGGAGCAGAAAGGAAGGAGGCTGGGAAGGGCTGGGGAAAGTTCATATCCCTGATTTCCCCACTCCCTGTCCCACCCATTGAAATGTGCCCTTTCTATCCTCTTTGAGGTCACTTTTGCAAGCTCAGAAAGGCAGCTGGTATGGTTCTTTCAGTGCCAGCTGCGAGGGGGCGGAGGCAGGGAACTTGGCCTCCTGGGTCCAAGATCAGAACACTTTCTCTGGGTTTCAGGGATCCAAACTATCCTATGCCCCCCACCAGATGTTGTCTAGGGGGCATAGGATTGCTCTCCTCATCTCATTTTCTTAAAACAGGGGTGAGCAACTTGTTGTTCTCTAGATGTTTGACCTACAACTCCCATGAACCCTAGCCAGCATTAGTCAGTGGTGAAGGAGTTGTAAGCCACAAGTTCCCCACCACTGCTTCAAAATATAGTACAGCTAAGTAGGGATGTCATCCATGGATTAATAGTGGATTAGCAACTCTGATGAAAAAAGAAATACTCTGAGTGTGTATACTTTCCACGCTCTGACTATAAAGCATTTTTCTATGTGAAACTGTTAATCTGCTGCATCTATTTTTGGTTTCATTGAAGAATTGATATCCAAGCACTATACGAGGAGTGTTTCCTTTTCTGCTTTTCTGCTACATAACCTCTAGGTGGCACTGTGATAGAGTAGATTTGTGCAAATACACAAGAAGAAATCACACTGTCTTTCACTTTCAAATTAAATGCCACATTTTCCCTGCTATAACAACAACAACAACTCACTGAAAGCACTAATTAGACACAGAAGTGAAGCTGGACGGTTACAGTGTTGTCTAAAGAACTGTAAACAGCCATGAGTAGGGAATGACAAGCACACAATAAATGCCTTGTGTAGAGAAGCCCAAGATGGTGTGTGTGTGTTTGCGGGGGGGGGGGAGGGTTGGTAAAAAATACAATTTGAAGAGAGAAAGGTTACTGCAATTAACAGTGTAAGCACCTCTGGGCCCACATGTCTTTGCCACCCCAAGTGCTGACGCTGGCCCAGTTTGCTTGTTGGTCCCTGGCTGATGGCTGGTTGGCCACTGTGTGAACAGAGTGCTGGACTAGATGGACCCTTGGTCTGATCCAACAGGGCACTTCTTATGATCTTATCATTATAAAGAAAATCCCTCTGCTCTGGGTTTTAGACCCTACTCTGAGCATTCCTTCTCCCAGGTGTTTTCTCTGTGTGTAGAAAATAGAAGGGGGTCTCACAGAGGCTAAAGAAGCTGTAGCACCTATCTTGTTCCTGCTAATAGAATGCATTTGGACTGTCCTTACTATAATTGTTTTACTGCCCTTTCTGTTTATTTATCTATAAGGGGCTGCTGTTAAATGGCTTGGGAGAGCAATTGCTTAATGGCTCAATATTGAATCAAATGCTCAGTGGCCTTTGGATGGCATGATGGGGGTGGGGTGGGGAGGCCCAAATGTATTCATAAAGGAAACTTCTGCCCAGTGAAGTGGACTTAATGGGCATCCAGTTCCAAGAAGATGAACATAAGATCATAAGAACAGCCATGCTGGACCAGACCAAGGGTCCATCTAGTCCAGCACTCTGTCCACTCATTGGCCAACCAGCTGTCAACCAGGAACTCACAATCAGGACATGGGTGCAGCAGTAAGCTGCCACCCGTGTTCCCCAACAACTGGGGTATACAGGCTCACAGCCTCCAAAACTGGAGGTAGCACATAGCCATCAGGAAGAGAAGCCATTCATAGCCTTCTCCTCCAAGAACCTATCCAACCCCCTTTGAAAGCCATCCAAATTGGTGGCTGTAACTACATCTTGTGGTAGTGAATTCCATAGTTTAACTATGCACTAGGGATGTGCAAAGTGGGTCTTCCCCACCACCAAATTTGAGCCAGAGCTCTGTTGAGGGGATTTTCTGCCCTGATTTTGGAGCAGCTCCTCTTACCCTGCCCCATAGGATTACCTGTCAGAGAACCGCCCCTTTTTGGATCACTCTAATCGATGGAAATTAATCAAATGCATACAGCTCCCTCATTTTAAAAGATAAAGAGATAAAACATGGCACAGTGGTAGCTCTTAATGAGGGCTTTAGTCATGCCAAGCTTGAATCAGATCAGTTCATGCTTTGATTTTTAAGATTTTTTTCAATGGAAATTAACAAAACTGCTTACATCTGCATAATTTTTATAGATAAAGTCATAAAAGTCAGCAAGGTGATAGCTCTTAATAACAAGGGCTTTAGCCATGCCAAGTTTGACTCAGATTGATTTTTTAGGATTTTTTTTTAAAAAAGTTCCCCACTTCAGCCTTCTCCAACTTAGTGCCCTTCAAATATATTGGATGGACCCCACCCCCTGCACTCAGCCACTGAAATAAAGAGCTTGCCTGTGCCTGATTCAGGTGTAGAAGCTTTCTCATTCACTATGCCTGCAACCCAGCCCAGCAGCAGTTTCACACTGTGGAAATGCGGATGATTGACTTCTATCAGTCCGAATAGAAACGTGCTCCCTCTCTCCCTTCCCACCCCACCCCATGGCCAGAATCAGCAGCCATTTAGTCTTTCCCACTCCCCTAAACACTGCAATTGGAGGAGAACACGATCAGGGACAGTGCTGCAGCTATTCCTAATTAGTTAGCCACAGAAGTCAATATCAAAGCTACCCCTCACCCCACTCAGTGTCTTCCGAATATGGAGATATTCAATTTATACAGCAGGATAAATGTGGAGACTTCTTAGAAACTCCAGTTGGGCATGTCTCCACGCTGATATTAATCTCTGCTCTGGAAGATAGAATACTCCATGGATGTTCAGTTATCAGATAATTCTGGGGCAGAGTGCACAACCCTACTATGCACTGTGTAAAGAAGACCTTCCTTTTATCTGTCCTGAATCTCCCATCAATCAGCTTCATGGGATGACTCCATTGTGTTCTGGTATTATGAGAGAGGGAGGAAAATGTCTCTCTATCTACATTCTCCACACTGTGCATAATTTTGTACACCTCTAAAATGGTGGGTCTCTCCTTAGGAGAAGACATCCAGCCATCCCCTCACCCAACGATAATTAATTCTGCTATTTTATTCATTTATTTCAGTGTTTGTGTATCCCACTTTTAACTTCTAATCATTTATGATTCAGTATTCCAAAATAAAACCATTAAAAAACTAAAAACCATATTAAAATACATGAAATTTAAAAATTGAATTTATGCCTTGTTGCACGGTCCAAATAACATGATAATTTTATTTATTTATTTATTTATTTGTTTTCAAACCATATGAGCTGTCTTTCAAGACAAACCCCTCCTGAGCTGGCTTACATCAAAGACATAATACATAACATATCAATAAAGCCGCAGTCTAAAATGAAAACATTATAGGCAACATCCAATTCAACATTATGGCACTAGGTAAAGACCACCTTCTACTCCCAGGCATTTCATGATATATTATGAGGCATCTATGTCTGCTGTTTTAGAACTGTTCTATTAGGGTAAAAACACCTTAGTTTATTTGTTTTTAGCTGTTTACCTTATTTTAATTTTTCTACGTTAATTTTTTTTAGACTATTTTTATTATCTTGTCTTTTGTACTTTTATCAATTGTTGTAAACTACCCAGAGAGCTTCAGTTATGGGGCAGTATAGAAAAGAAATAAAGAAAGATGTTAAAGGCCTCAAGCAAAGCAAAGCTACCTCTGGAGGCAGATTATTCCATTGTTGAACTGCTGTTACCATTAGGCAGCTTCTCATCATCATTTATTATTGTTATTATTATTATTATTATTATTATTATTATTATTATTATTATTATTATTTCTTCTTACCTGCCTCTCCCTCTGGTTCGAGGCAGGGAATAACATTCAATACAAAAATATAAAATACATAAAACTGATTAAAAACATAAAACCAATACATTATTAAAATCCTAAAATCTTTTAAGACATTTTAAAATTTGACTGGGTAGGCCTGCCAGAAGAGAGCCATCTTTAATGGATCTCTTATGTTTAGCCAAAATCCACTTCCCCTGCAATTTCCAACCCTTGGATCAAGTCCTGCTGTCTGGAGCAACAGGGAACGTCTGCTCTTGTAATGGCAATGCTCCTTTTGTCTTCAATCCCACCCACTATTGGAATTCAGGGATGATGGTGTCATCTGCCCCCTCCATGCTGGTGGAAGCTGGTGGCTCTGGTTTTGATGGGGCTGTGGATTCCATTCTAGGTTTCAGCCAGAACAAGCCAGAACTTTGAATAAGT
Organism: Elgaria multicarinata webbii; assembly: GCF_023053635.1. NCBI lineage: Eukaryota > Metazoa > Chordata > Lepidosauria > Squamata > Anguidae > Elgaria > Elgaria multicarinata. The sequence goes on along the minus strand of NC_086175.1, from coordinate 110,429,626 downwards.
TATCCAGCATGCTAAACCCTATCCCCAAAATAATTTCAGCACCTTGGATAGCTCCTTTAGAGTTCTGGCTGGTTCTGACTGAAACTAGCATGGATTCACAACCCCACCAAAATTTGAGCCACCAGCCTCCACTGGCATATGGACATTCCCCATCTATGGGTGCCATCTCCTGCCCAAGCCCATCATGGGAATCCACCAGGCACTTAGGAAGGGTGTGGGAATTCCCGTTATGCCCAAATATGACTCCGAGATAACGGGATTCCATGCCCCCTGGAAGCTTGGGGAGGGAAAGGGAAGATCAATCCCCCTCTTGTCCCCAATCGATGATAAGAGATAACAGAGGGATTACCCTTAGAGTGCTGCTCACCCTTCCAATTGGGGAGGACTTGGCTGGAGTCCCGGAGCCACATTTGTCCCTGCTGTGCTTGACTGAAGCGGTTCTGACCTGAGGTGCCAGCCAGAGCTCCAGCCAGCACTTTGTGTCGGGGTATGATGACATCAGGGGGTGGGGGTGGTCCACATCCTGTGCCATCAGGGTGGGGGTGGCCTGCCCTGTGAGTCAACCACCCCATGGAGGGCTGTGGTGGGGATCTGGCTCCTCAGCCCAACTCATTTCCCCTCCCCTGGGTCAAGGCCTCTCCCCAACCCCCAACCCCAGCAATCCTGACCAAGATCGCTCTTTCTGCGCTCTCCTTAGCAGTAGGGAAACAACCGTCTGCTTCCAGCTACCCAGGTGATCAGTTGGCAAACCTTGGCCCAGGGCTCTGTGAGCTGCAGGCGGAGCAGCTGAGCCCCCAAGTGCAGCCTATGGATTGCCCACCTGTGTGTCCCATGTCTGGGTGGGCTAGGGTTCGGAATACTGGGAGAAGGCCGGGATCATCTGGAAGCTGTGGAAGAGCAAATAAGGCAGAAGAGTCAATGAGAGAAAGCCAAACTGCTCCTGGTTTTCATTCGCTCCCCACCCACCGCCAACCCCAATTTATCCCTTCTTTTAAGCCCCTCCTGTTTGGCCAGCCTCAATCCCCTTGTTTTTCCTCTATTCTGGTGCATCCGAAGAAACCAGATGCGACGCGGGAGATGGGCTTAATTTTGAGAGAAAGGGGCAATTAGATAAAGAGTGCAAAGTCAATATGAGTCTGAGTGAGAACGGAGTGCAAGCGAGCGAGACCAGGTAAGGGAAATGATCTTTGTCCTTCAGGAGTTTTCCGCCACCTCGTCGCCAAGTCAACCGGTCCCAGCTGGGAAGGAGCAGATTATTTATCTCCAGGGGTCAACCTCTTTCAGGCTCCCAAACTAGCCCTGACCTAATCAATGCACTCAATCTCAGTATAGTCTCACTGCAGCCACCGTACAATGAGCTCATTCACAGGTGAGGTGCTACTTCCACAGCCGCAGCAGCACGCTGATGAGAAAGCAAGCCCAGGCCCAGCATGCGGACCAAATCTTTACTCTCTTGTGTATGATTTCTCAGTCTTCGGCTAGGCCTGAGTTTGCATAAACGCACCACTATCTGTTGCACATCTGCACATGAATCTCTCTGTCGCAGAACAGATATACACACATACAAAAGAGAGCAGGGCTCCTGCAGCTTTAACTGTGGTGATGAAGAGGGAATTTCACCAGGTGCTGCATGCGTACAAAGGACACCTGCTGAAATCCCCCTTTCTATACAACTGTTACAGGAGCCCTGTTCTCCTTTCCAGTTAGACTAACAGCAGCATGTAGACTGCATAGCGCTGAACACTCTATAATAGAGATGTTGGACCTTTTTCAGCCCAAGGTCCGAATTCCATTTTAGAGAAGCCCTCAGGTAGCACATTCCAGTGGCGGGCAGGGCCACAATACCAAAAATAATCCAGCATGTGTTAGCCTTAGTTAGTAACTAAGCCGTCTTGGAGGTATTTTCAACCTTTTAGAACTGGTGTAAAGCCCATATCACTGTGGGTGCTAGCAGTCTTGCTCCTTTCGCACTTTTCTGCCCCTCAGTCTCCTCATGATAAATAATCCAAATGTGGCTCATGTGTGGTGAATCCCCCCTCTCCTCCCCTCCCTCACGTGCCCTGATTGGCTGCCTCTGTCCCCTTCCTGCTCACCACAGCGGTGACAGCCTAACCACATGGCTGGGCCGGGCCCCACCTTTGTGCTACACTGCTTGGCTAGCAGGGCCATCCATCTTCTCAAGGAGGAGGGGCTGTCCTGCCTGTTCAGCGCAGAGGAAATGCATTGCTATTAAAGCTCAAGCCTTGGGGTGTTTTTGTTTTTTTGAACTTTCAAAATTTTCTGCATATCTACACTGCTCAAGCTTCAGTTTAAATAAAAAATATAAGCAAAATTGGTCTAGTAGATCTCAAGTAATATGCCTTACACTACTATATTCTTAGATAGATGGGTAGAAACTGCAGAAAAGCCAGGAAACCAGCAATCAATTGGTGGTTCACATTGGAGGTGGCCATCTGTGGAATGCTGCAGGGCCAGATGTGCCCTAGCCTGAGATTCTCTACACGCTTTATGTATCAGATTCATATGTTAAATAGGAGTTATGTTTATGTTCATGTGTAAGCTGTGACTACTTAGAATCATAGAATAGCAGAGTTGGAAGGGACCTACAAGGGTTAATAATGAACACTTTCCTTCCAAGAAGAAGAAGAAGAAGAAGAAGAAGAAGAAGAAGAACAACAACAACAACAACAACAACAACAACAACAACAATGCAGTAATCCTATAGCCACTTTCCTAAGAGTAAGCTCCATTGAATTCAGTGAGAATTGCTTCTGAGTAGACATGCATAGGCTTGTGCCTATACATAGGCCTACGCAAAAGTATAGGCTTGTGCCTATATAAAAGTTAACTTTTTAAATACCCTGCCATCCATGCTTGCATTCATAGTCACCAAAACATAGTTACCAAAGCAACCTGGTGCCCTCCAAATGATTCAGATGGCAACTCCGAGTGTTCCTGACCATTTGTCATGCTGCCTGGGGCTGATTGGCATTGAAGTCCAAGACATCTGGGTATCAGCAGGCTGAAGAAGGCTGCACTGAAGGGTGATTTAGGGTAAGTTAAGCAAGATAAGGTTGTCCGTCAGTGTGAACATTCTCCCCTGAATTAGGGGGAATATTAGATGGGCAAATCCAGGTGGGTGGAATTTGGAAGCAAGGGGAAGCAGCTATTACCATTTCCCCTTCACCCAAAAGATCTCCTATTCTAAGAATAAACTCTAGTTATTTATACAGAAGCAGTGATTACACTGATTAGCAAGGCTGCTTTTTCAAAACTTTCCTAGGTGGGACAAATCAGTGCTCCAGGCTGGATAGCACATCCACTGACCTTTATGTCTCTTGGAATAGCGATCATTTTAGATAGCATTAAATGGCCATTTAATATCACTACTTAAAGCATAATCCAGCCAATATTAAGCATGATTAAGTCCCATTAATTTCCATATGAATGATTTAAACCCAGGCTTAATTCTCCAGTTTTAATTAATTGAATTTAATGACACAATCCTGTGCATGCTTAGACCAAGAAAGTCCTACAACTGCCAGTCACTGGCTGGGAAATGCTAGAAGTTGTAGGATATTTCCCTATCTAAATATGCATAGGATTGTGCCCTAAATGTGCTGCACATTGGCTGCATTTAAATAACAGTTTGAGTACTGAATGTGCTATCTGTATAAGCTCCTGTGAGTAGTTTGTGAGTTAGGTCAGTGTTGTTTTACCACTTTTACAGATGTGAGGAGGGGGAGCATTGAAGCAGGGAGAGAGAACATTTGATTTAGGACAATGTCCACCCCAATCCTATACATACTATGGAGTTTACAACCAGTTAACTGTGCATAGGATTGTAGCTCGAAACTAGGGCTGAAGCAAGATTTAAACTAAGAACTTCCCTGCTGCTCTGAGCACACATATTGAACCACACAACTACACTCTTGCACTAGTTTGATATATGATATAATATATATATAATATTATCAAGGTTAATCCAGGGCAAGACATTTCTGTGCTCGATGCAGAAAATCTGAAAAATCCCCTAATCCAGTTTATGGCAACACAGTGTCCTCCAGATGTTTTGGATTACACCATCCATATTACATGAGAATTGGCCATGCTGGCCGGTGGGAATTGTAGTCCAAAACATCTGAACTTTGCCATATTGGGGAAGGTTGCCCTAATAATGTAATAAATGAACATTATTTTCGATAATTTTACAAACTGACAATTTGCTACCTTTGATCCAGTGGAGGATCATGGCTCCAATTTTGGTGGGACTGTGAATCCATTCTGGATTTCAGTTAGAACCCGCAAAATACTAAAGGAGCTATCCAAGGTGCTGAACCCTATTCTGAAAATGCCTGGTCTGTGTTACCTGAGAGGGCATCAAGGTCCTGTATATGCCTTTCTTTTTAACTGATTGAGTGTTCTGTTTTTATTGCATTTTATTACGTATTTGTGATTTTAGAGTCATAATTTTAATGTTGTTTATGGAGAGTGCTGTTTTTTATATGTACGTTGTTAGCTACCCTGGGCTCTATGTGAGAAAGGGCAAGTTCTAAATATAAATAAAGCCAATAAATAAAGAGACCCATTCAATTAAAATCATTGGAAGGGTGTCTTGCTGCTTTTACCATGACCTGGAGATTCCCATCTGGCAGGGACCTGGAAATGGGCTTTCTCAGTGGTGGCACCCCACTTTGTGATATGCCCCCCCCCACTGGTATGTGGGAGGCGCTAACTGTGGCATCTTTTAGCCACCATTTAAAGACCTACTTTTTCATGAAGGCCTTCCCTGGCTGGTTGTGCTGCTCACTTTGTTGGTAATTATTTCTCTGATTTTAAATGTTTTAACTGAGTTTTTTATGTTTTTTACTGAGACATTTTGTATTCTGTTTCTAAGTGATTTAGCTGTGGATGTTTCATATTTTAAACGTTATGTTGTAAAATGCTTGAAGATTATTATTTTTTAAATATAGTGAAGCAGTCTATGCATAAATTCAGAGCACAATCTGTATGAATGTTTAAATGGAGCTGTAGGACTTCTTTCCATCTATGTTTCCATCTAAACATGCATAGGATTGTGCTTTTAATTAATTAATTAATTAATTAATTAAATACAAACTATTAACAACACATAGCCATACTTTTGCTATGCATGCCAGCACAGACTCATTTTGTTTAGGTGTTATCATCAGCATTATTATTCGTGCTAAGAGCATGGAGTATGAAGTGTCTTAGGAAATGTTTCTTTTCTGTTTGCTCGCTGAGCCTACTTGCTGCAGGAACCGAGAGAAGTGATAAGCAGCCAGTGGCCTTTTCTAATCTCTGGCTGATAGAATTCACTCGGGTCGACAGGTTTCCCAGGCTAGAGGCTTAAAATTCAACAATTCCGGACACTTGTTGATTGAGCTCAAACAAACGTGAGCGAAAGCGGAGCCTCGCCAGCTGCCCTGTTCCACGACGTGGAGGAGGGACGGCTCCTCTCCTCCTCACACACTAATGTCTCCCCGCCCTCCCGCTTCCTAGGTACTTCCACACACATGCAGAAGCTGAGATTGGGAACATGCGCCTTCCATTGGACTCTGCGAAGCAGCAGCGGGCGAGGCAAAAGCATCCAGGAAGCGTCCAGAACAATCAGGACGTCTTTTGCCGTTGACTTCAGTGGGATGTGGTTTGCGCAGATGTGGCCACTACAAAGGCCACGGCCACCCCCACCTACCCTAAAGTCCCTACCCTCAATCCAGGAAAACCTGGATCTTGCACAGCATCTTGTGCACTGAAAATCAACATAGAAAATTGCTTAAGATGGGAACAACAACAATAACGAGATCGTTTATTCACCACCAGAGGCTTCTGGGTCGAGCTCTAAAAAAATATTTGGCACTCGCGCACATAGAGTTGTTGTTGTTTTTTTAAATTATATTTTAAAAGGCTGGTACCGGAGCTCAGGGCTGACCTAGAAATGCCTCCTTTCTAATTCCAAAATATAGAACTCCCACTATTGGATAGAACACAAATACTGTTAATAAATTAGTACATTAGTAATGCACTTGGGTCCATGCCTCCAGAGACCCTTGCTTTAATTATTCAATCCCACGTTGTACTTTACACATACTCAGAGAGTCTTTTTCTTTGTTGTGCCCAAGTTCCACTTTGCACATGCTCCGAGACCCTCTTCCTTTAATTATGCCCACTGACGTCGGAGCCACCAGCCTGCACTGGTACTACGATCGCGCTAGAAAACCCAAACACCCGCCCCCTTTCCTATTCTGAAGAAAGCGAAAGAAACTCAAAGGTTCCAAGCCTAAGCAGCGCGGCTTCCCATTGGAGAAGTGCCGCCTAATGGGGACGCGAAGCCTCTTCACGTGGGCTGCCTGAGAGCCAATGGGAAAGCCCCCCGAGCTGTCCCGGTCCTCGGGGGTTCATCAGCACCTGGGGCAGGTTAAGCCAACCTGTCAAAGGCTTCGCCTCCCCTGCGCCGACTTGCGCGCCGCTCGCCCGGGCGGCCCCTGGAGCCATGAACGCCGAAGAGCAGTATTACGCCTCGAGCCAGCTCTACAAGGAGCCGTGCGCCTTCCAGAGATCGCAGCCCCAGGATTACAGCCCGAGCCCGCCAGCCTGCCTCTACATGGGCAGGCAGCCGCCGCCCGCGCCGCCGCAGCCCCCTTACCCGAACGTGCTGGGCAGCTTGGAACAAGGCAGCCCGCCAGACATTTCCCCCTACGAGGTGCCGCCCATCACCGAGGACCCGGGCATCCCTCACCTCCATCACCACCCCCCGCACCACCATCTCCCGCACCAGGAAGCGCTGACCTTCGGAGACGGGGTGGACGCCGGCGGCGTGCTAGAAGAGCCGCGAGTCCAGCTGCCCTTCCCCTGGATGAAATCCACCAAATCCCACGCCTGGAAGGGACAGTGGGCTGGCACGGGTAAGACACCCTTTCCTCTCCCTTCAGCCGCCTTTTGGGCAAGGCTGAAGAAGGACTGCGCTGCCTTCGACGTGGCAGCCTCCCCACCACCGGATGCCCTCCAGAGGTTGGGCTACCACTTCCATCAGCCCCGTCCAGCATGGCCATGGATGATGGGAGTTGTTCTCCAAAACATTTGGCGTAGTGCTTGACAGGGAAATTGAATTTGGGTTGTTGTTGTTTATGAGGGGCGATGATGATGATGATGATGATCATGGAGAACCAGCACAACCCTGGAACATCTCCATCCTAAACGCATTCACTGCGCAATCGTATGCGTCTTTACGCAGAAGGGGTCCTGCTGTGTCCGGGGGGGGGGGGCTTGCTCCAAAGGTAGGCGTCTTTCGGTCTGTAAATCTGGAGATTAAAAGACGGATGTGTAGGTGTAGCGGTGAATAATGCCAATGAAAGTGTACCTCCTCCCAGCGCGTTTAGGATCCCACCTGAAAGCCGTCCCGAAAGATTTCGTCTTCGGGTCCGTAAAGCATCACGGCACCTTAAGGATTAACTAGTTTGTGCTACAACAAAGCTGTTAGTCTATAAGGTGCCACGGGACCGCTTTCAAATGAATCCTAGGCACGTCTACTCAGAAGGAAGTCCCATTGATTCGTAAGCCGCCGTGAGAATATTTGTTGAGGGACGGCACTAGTAATGTAACAAATCAAGTAAACCAAACTACGGAGTTCACTGCAATTTATTTCCAGGTAAGTGGATACAGGGGGTGGCCAGCCTTGGTTGATTTTGCTGTGACAGTTTAACAGCGCTGTGTTTCTGGACGTTGAAGCCGCTGGTGCAGTTGGGTGACTTTTAAACTTTGGTCGTATTTTGGGGGTGCGTTGGTGTCTTTATGTGTACTACGTCAGAAGTTGGCAAGCCAGCCCTGCTGCATTCGGGGACCGTCCTGTTCACTGTGTTGAGTGGAGCCCTCGACTTCTGTTCGGCCTAAGGAAACTTTTCCATTTCCTGGTTGGAGTTGGGGGTCACTTTAACAACAACACAACCAGTTTCTTGTGGAGAGAGGGATATGTGTCTTCGTTCAGCATCCGATAGTGTGTGTATGGTGCTGCTGCTATATTATTTATTATTATTATTATTATTATTATTATTATTATTATTATTATTATTGAAATCTATTTTGCATTTCAATCTCTTTTGCCCGTACCACTCTGCGGCACGACAGCCTATACAAGGATGAGGTTCTCTTTGCAGATGTAATTAGGAAGCCACCAGGAAAGAGACAGAACTATAACTGCAGTCTTACATCTACTTACTTGGGAATATGCCTTACTGAACTTAATGGGGCTTACTTTTGAATAGGTATGCATATGATTAAAAGGAGGCCAAATTCAATTTATTTATTTATTTTTTAAAGAAGGTATCGGTACTTTCTCCAAGATTAAAGCCTTTTGGAAAAACAAAGGTATCCCCTCCCTTGCAGTATAATAAACCTGATTTTAGAGCATCAGAAGAGTGCCTTTAAAGCGGTTTGTGAATGTTAGTTAAATTAAATTAAAATAATTTATTTCTCTAGTGCCATCAGCGTGCATGGCAAAGAAGACAGACTCTGAACCACCTGATTAGTTGGCACAACAGGAACCTGGAGTTGGATCTAAATTCTAAACCCGCACTTGGTCTGCTGCTCTTTTCAAGCCTCCACCTGTTGTGGGGAGATTTAAAGGTGACGAAATCCCACTGTGAGCACGATGAAGCTAGTACAGTTCGCTTTAGTTACAACCCCAATTTTTATTTTTTATTTTTTGCTCCTGATAAAATGAACAGCGGATGCCACAATACATTGGATAGTCTTATGGTGCCACAAGACTGTTTATTTTTTAAATCCAAAAAGGAGTGACTGCAGAATAGCCTTAAAAGGTATATATCCTTCATGTGGGTTAATATTTTTATTTGCACAAGCCATATGGTTAAAGGTGGTAAAATATGCCAAATTATTAAAGCATGTAGGTACCAGTTTCTCCAGTTTTAATCGAGTCCATACTTTCCCTTTGCAATTAATTACAGAGTATTTTGGCAAACAGTAAAAAGGATTGGATATTTATTTTTTATGCTATTATTTTTAGATACTGGGGGGCTGGGGTGGAATCCGAACCTTAACTCCACGTTAATCCACTCTGGTTGTAATTGCATGTTTCTCCAACCATACCACCATACTTGGATCGAAAGCAATCTAGTCAACGCATTTTGGTAAAATAGTGCTTGGTTTTATAAACATCTCTATGTGTTTTCCAAAAAGAAAGGAAGGAAAAGTTATTTTCCTCCATAAAAAAATACAGCACTTTACCACTGAAATAATATACAATCCAAAATCCATTCTAAGGCCTTTGATTTAACTGTTTATGCGGTGGTCATAGATCCAGTTTCTAATTATATTCTAATGGAAGGGAGGGATTTTCTCACGCACGGTCCCCCCCCCCCCCAGTTATAACAGGATCTGAACTTGCAGGTAGTTCCTGCCACCTGCTTGATTAGTGGGTACTTAAGCTACCTGTATTTAACCTCCCTGTACGGAAATGGATGGTGTCAGTTTGCCAAAAAAGCAACCATTTCCCAACAGCAAAGAGCCTTGTGGCACCTTAAAGACGACCAGTTTAATTCTGGCACAAGCTCCCTCTGGAAATCCTTCCCAGCAGGATGAAACGCCAGCCCCGAGGCTTGGGGAAAGTATGGCCGCTGCTGTTGCTTCTGGATTTATACCTTCTAGAAACTGATTCAATGCTCCTTGCTTGGCAGCCGTAAAACTACGATCCAAGTATGGTGACTACACTTGACATGGCCTCATCGGAACCCCGGACTTAGGTTTTGGGGTAAACGTGCTGAGAATTTTGAGAATTGTACTGGAATTCTCAAGCCGATTTATTCTCAGTGAAGCCAATAGGGCAGAAATGGGTATTATAGATGGGATGCTTGGCCTAAATAAATAAATAAATAAATATTGAAGCCAATGGGGCGTGCCAGCCGAAGCCTATTCGATTTCTACTTAGAACAGGCCCGTTGAAATGAATGGGATTTAAGTTAGACTAGCGTTGGATACAGCTATTATCCTAAGCAAACGTGCTGGCGAAAAAGTTCCTCCAAACATAGTGGGACTTGCTTCCTAGTAAACAGGTTTGCTTCTACTAGGAAGCAAGGACTTCGGATTTGCAACCTTAATCTTAGTGTTGTTCGGTCTTAACTGGCTTCAGGATCGCGACTCTCGAGGTGTCAGAGCCTGTTCACGCTACTCAAGGAGACTCTTGAAGTCCATGCTCACAGGTAGGTAGGTCTCCCTGAAGGTAGGAAGCCTTCCCCAAAAGGCCGTCTCTCCCTGTAAAATCTCGAGCTAAACATACTTTGGGGAACACTTTCAGCCACTTCAAAATGTCAGCCCTGTGTCCATTGAATCCCACTGAATTCAGAGGGGGCTTCTTTCCAAGGCGGAAAAAAAATGTACAGGATCTATCTTCTAAGTGCAATGAAGAAGGAACAGGATTTACTCTTAGGTCCTAAGCTTATTTGCTTGGAAGTAAGTCCCAGTTGTTTCTATTTAACTTTTAAAAAATAAAGTATGGTTTAAATAGCTGCACTTTTAAACAGGCCTGTATTTTACTGGGACAGGTGGAAGAAAGTGCTGCGTGGGCAGGGGGCATATATTTAAAATGTACATGTTACCAGGAACGCAGAAATGGATTTCAGATGCATACCCTTCATCTGAGGGAAGAGATGCCCAAGTGTTTTTGAGACGGATGGAGATGAGTATTGGGATGGAGAAGCGCGTTGCTTTCCTCAGCCACTGTTAATGACTAGCTGTGTGTGACTTGCAGCAGGATTAGGTAAACAACCGCACACATTGGATTCTAAACACATTTATCTGAATAAGGACCCACTGACCCCAATGGAACCCATAGGACTAAATCTTCCAAGTAGGACTGCTGGAATTTTCTGTCTTCCCTGAGATTCCAAAAAGACAGCAGGCGCTGCTGATGCCGGCAACCGACAGCCATTAAAATGTCTCTGCACTAAGAACCCCCTTATTTTGAAACCTAATTTCATTGAAATCAATGGGATTTCCTCTTCCCATGTAAAATGGATCCTATTCAGTTCAATAAGAAGGACTGCTTGAATTAAGTGGGATTTGCTTCTGAGGATCCGGCTACAAATTCGATAGTAACAACTTCCAGACAAGTAACCAAAAATAACAAGCAGGCTTTCGGATCCTTAAAAAGGTGAAATGATTTAGAATTGTGTGCCTTCGCTCTCACCAACTTCAAGCCCAGAGAGCTTCGGCTATTGGGTGGTATAAAAATGAATGAATGAATGAATAAATAAATAAATAAATCCCTTTCATAGTCTGGGTTTTTAAACCAGCCGAGACTCCAATCCCTGGTCCTAGTCAAATTCCAGAGTAGGTTCAATTAAATTCAGTGGTGTTTACTTTTAAGTAAAGTTGTATAAGTTTGGACTGTAAATTTCTAAAACATACTTAGTACATCATAATAAGTTACAATCCTACTATTTGTTAGCCACATATAGTAAGTTACAATCTTTCCTACTAGTGCAATCCTAGTATTTGTTAGCCCCATATAGTAATTGACCGTCCTACCTATTGGTGCAATCCTAGTATTTAGTAGCTTCATAGTAAGTTACAATCCTTCTTATTGGTACAATCTTACTGTTGGTTAGCCCCATATGTCCTACCTATTGGTGCAATCCTAGTATTTACTAGCTTCATAGTAAATTACAATCCTTTTTATTGGTACAATCCTACTATTGGTTAGCCCCATATAGTAATTGACCGTCCTACCTATTGGTGCAATCCTAGTATTTACTAGCTTCATAGTAAGTTACAATCCTTCTTATTGGTACAATCCTACCATTGGTTAGCCCCATGTAGTAATTGACCGTCCTACCTATTGGTGCAATCCTAGTATTTACTAGCTTCATAGTAAGTTACAATCCTACTGGCACCTAGTATAAATTCTTCTCCAGAAGGAACAAGAGAAACTTGAAAGTGTAGTTTCATTCCCCGTAGTGACTGAGTTCCAGGAAGGGCAGTTAGGAACAACCTTTCTGTCTCTGACTGCACAATGTTATCGAGTCCTGCGTCTTGCGCACTCCGGGTCACGCCTTTCTGCAAATATTGCATTACGGGCTTTGTTCGAATAGATAGCAGAAATGGGGGCGGGAGGGGGGGAAGAATCCCTCTAATTTTCTGGAGGGTAGCCATGTTAGTCTATTCCAGCAAAAAACACAGAGAGTTGTGGCACATTAGAGCGTAACTGTGAAGTGTAATGTGGGCCAGGAAGGCTGATGCCAAAATAAATTTGTTAGGCTTTAATGTGCCACAAGACAGTTCATAATTTTCTTTTTTTCCTTTCCTTTTTTTAAAGCAAGAGCTAACCCTTCAAATAGGAAAGAAAGAAAGCAATAAAAATAATAAGATAAAATAAAATAAAACAACAAAATGAATAAATAAGAGAAAGAGAGAGTTTTAGTGTGTCTACTTCTGTGAAATTGTATATCAGTGTTTAAGGCTATGATCCTCCACTTTCCTTGGAGTAAGCTCCTTTGAATTCATTGAGTTTATTGCTCAGTGGACAGGCATAGGGTTGGACTGTAAATAAAATAACAAACTACGCTTAATTTCTTGTGGCACCTTGAGGACCAAGATAAATTTTGTGGCGTAACCTGTGGTGGACTAAAGTTCCTTTCATCACATATATGAAGAATTATTTATAATTATGTTTGATGCAACTGCCTGGGGCTGCACGCCTATACACATTTATATGGGAGTAAGTCCCATTGACTTCAGTAGAGTTTGCTTCTGGGTAGACAACTCCAAACCTAGACACCTCTCCTCAAAAGAAAGACAGATTGAATTCAGTCCCACCAAATTTGGCACTGCAATCCTATACCAGTTTACCTGGGAGTAAGCCCCATTGAACTCAGTGGGACTTGTAAGAGTATACACCTAAATGAAAGACAGCTACCCTTCTAGATTTTTTTTTTTTTTAAAAAATAGCATTTGCAGTATTCCGGAATGATCGTGCACCCCCTTCTCTTGCAGACCAAGATAAACATAAAGTCCTGAGATAGAAAGTAGAAGGCTTCTCCTGACACCTTTCAAGAATTGAGCAAGGCTGTGACCAATATAGAGTCGATTGTTTAAAATTGTTTTTAGATTTATGTTGTCTCTCTGTGTGCTGTCTGTTTATAGGTTTGTATGTAAATGGTTTTACACTTGGTATCATATATTTTAGTGGTTTTTAATATTTATAAACTGCTCAGAGAGCTTCAGTTATGGGGCGGTATAGAAATGTTAATACTAATACTGACTTTGGAATAAGATCTCTTATCAGCTGACCAACATGTGGACTAAGAACGTAAAAGAGGGGAAATCCTCTCTCTCGTCTATATGAACGCTAAGGCAACACAAACGGGTGGACAAATGAATGCCCACAGTGTTTAGATTTTAGACATCCTGAGTAAATAATACTCGATTTCCCAGCCTGTCTGTGCGTAATTCTACAGTTTGTCCTATACATGGTCTCATCCTCATGGCACCTCTTACATGGAAGTAGGATTTGCTTTTGGTAGAGCTTTTTCCCAACTAAACACATTAGTGGCGGGTGCATGTATGTGAATGAGGAATCTAATAAAAAAGCATAGGCAAATTTTCCAGCTGTATTTCCCCTCATTGAAGTCTATGGAACTTGTTTTCAAACGCTCTGTGTAGATCTGGATTTACAAAGCAATCCTATACATGTCTTCTAAGAAGTCCCAGGAAAGTGAGTATAAGATGGCAGTATATATTTCAAGCATTTATGCCGAGAACTTTCTGGGAAAATGGGACTTAACTGTAGCGTATCAAAAATAGTACCACCTTAATAGACTTGATCCATCAAGTCCCATTGAAATGAATGGGAGCTGAGAAAGCATGCATCGGAATTCTTGCAGAGTTCCCATTCATCTCAGTGGGACTAGTGCAGGACTTTTCCCCCTTTTTGCCAAGTAATACTGTGTTTCCTATCGAGAGAAATAGATAATTTGGAAGAAGTCGGTAAAATCCAACATAACTCATGCTTAGAGTAAACCCGCTAAAATGAATGGGATGTATAAGTCCCATTCACTTCAATGGGTCTACTCTAAATAGGACTTACTTGGATTTTATCCAGGGTGCCCCCATTCTACTTGCTCGAAGAGTCAGCTAATTATAATCACTGTCTAGTTTGAGATATGTGTAAAATAATAAAATCTTCCTCAGAGGAATACAAAAGCAGTATTCATTCATGACTCTCATGCTACTGAAAAGCCAGGTTGAACACCAACATCAACTTTATGAGTTCCAAACCAAACCATGCTTTCAAATTGTCCTCATTCTCCAAAGAGATCTATGCTTGGACACAGGGAAGAGACCTGCCCTTGGAGCTTTGGCTATTGGGAGGTATAGAAATGCAATAAATAAATAAATAAATAAATAAATATAAATAAATTGAAAATTCTCCTTGGACATGGGAAATGAATGCGTCACAAGGATTTTTGGATCTGTTCTTCAGGGCAGTTTAAAATCCAATGAAAACAGACATCATCATCATCATCATCATCATCATCAACAAGCTCTGCTTTCTGCAGATCATGGGAACTGTAGTCAACCCATCTGGAGGGCACCAGGTTGGGGAAAGTTGAGTTAGATGAATATCATCCATATGCCTTATTTCTTCATTTAGAGCTCATCTACACCAAGCAGGATATTCCACTACGAAAGTGGTATATAAAAGGCAGGAGCCACACTACTGCTTTATAGTGGTAGTGAAGTGCACTGACAACTGTTGGGGCCCATTGACACATACCATATACTGCTTTCATACCACCATATCCTGCTTGATGTAGATGTGTCATGGGGCCCAACACTTGTCAGTGTACTTCAGTGCCACTATAAAGCAGTGGTGTGGTTCCTGCCCTTTCTAAGCCACTTTCATAATGGAATATCTTGCTTGGTGTAGATGAGCCCTTAATTTATTATTATTTATTACATTTTATACTGCCCCGAAGCTGAACTCTCTGGGCAGTTTACATAAGATTAAAACAATTAAAACAATATATAAAATTTAAAACCATAAAAACATACAACATACACAGAAACATACTGTATGTATATCTAAAAACAATTATGAACAACTATAAAAACAGATCTAGGATCAATGAAACTCGTCACATTTTGCTAAATGCCTGGGAAAAGAGAAAAGCTTCCACTGGTGCAGAAAAGGTAGCAATGTTGGCACCAGGCAGGCCTCATTGGGGAGATCATTCCAAAATTAGGGGGGCACCACTGCGACAGCCCTCTCCCTTGTTGCCTTCCTCTGAGCTTCCCTTGGAGTAGGCACCCAGAGAAGGGCCTTAGACGTTGAATGTAGTAGGTTCATGTAGGAAAAGGTGTTCCATCAGGTATATAAAGTACAAGCCACAATAAAACCTAGCAGCAGTGCAGAGATTTGGTTGGTCACCAGTACATCTAGGGGTGAGCATATTACCCCAACATTAAAATCACTCCACTGGCTGCCAATTAGTTTCTGGGCAAAGTACAAAGTGTTGGTCATTACCTTTAAAGCCCTAAATGGTTTGGGTCCAGGTTACCTGTGGGATCGCCTTCTCCCATATAATCCGCCCCGCACACTCAGGTCCTCTGGGGTGAACTTACTTCAGTCAGCTAAAACTAGGCTGACATCAGTTTCCCAGAGGACCTTTTCTTCTGTCGCCCCCAGATTGTGGAATGGCCTGCCGGAGGAGATTCATAAAATTAACTCTCTGTGTGATTTTAAGGCAGCTTAAAATCTTTAAAATCTCTAGCCTTTTCCGGCAGGCCTATCCAGATCAATGTTAAATCATGATTTTTAAAGATGTATTGTTTCCTGTTCTAATGTTGTTCCCCGCCTCGATCCAAAGGGAGAGGCAGGTAAGAAACAAATATATTATTATTATTTATTATTATTATTGTGGTCCTGAGCTGTGTAAAGCTTTATAGGTTAGAAGGAGCAAGCGGGCCAGATTATATGTTTGCACTAGGGGTGTGCACGGACCCCCGATCCGCTTCTCTTCCAGATCTGTAATTTGCAGATCAGGCCGCTTTGCTCCGCCCCGCTCCGCCCCAATTTTCAAAAATTGGATACCCCATTTTCAAACATGGACTGTTCTCTGACATTTTGACAGATAAAAACTTGGAAGCAGGCACCCTCACAGATGCCATCTAGATCCACATTTATGGCAAGTTTCAAGCACATCCCATCATCCCCTGATTTTTGGCGGGGCTTTAACCTCTAATGCATCACCTGTAACCCCAATTAACACCCCTTTTGATATCTTCATCAATTTTCATGTTAAAAACCTCAAACTTGGCACCATGATAGCTTATCCATGTATACATTCATGGCAAGTTTCAAGCAAATCCCATCATCCCCTGATTTTTGGCGGGGCTTTAACCTTTTAACTCACCCCAAATCAAGTCCCATGCTAGAACTACGTCAATTTTCACCTTAGAAACCTCAAGTTCAGCACCATGACACCTCATGGACATATACACACGCATGCCAAGACTCAAGCCAATCCAAGCCTCCCCTGATTTTTGGGGAATTTTTGAAAATTGAACACCTCAGTATCTCAGGAATTTAAAGCTGCAGACAGATCAATGGGGCCATTTCAAAGAAAATCCCAACATGCCATGAATTGGGGAGTAGATAAACCTATATGAATCTTCTTTCACACTTGTAAAATTGATTTGGAACTTCAAAAAGTCTAAGTGAGCGCAGGAAGGACTTGTCCCCTGAGACAAAGCAAGACACACGAAAACCATCCCTGCGAGGCGGGCACAGAGGAGGAGGACAGGCGGGCAGAGAGGCAGGCAAAGATATGCCATAGATCTATGGGGGAGTCAGTCCCGGCAGATACCTCAAAACAACAGCACACAGGCGGAGGCGGGAAGGCAGGCATGGAGCAGACATTTCTGGGGGCACAAGGAAGTGAGCCAAGGATGCCAGTAATGCAAACCATCCCTATGAGGCGGGAGCAGCACAGAGAAATGCCTTTTCTTTTGCATCCCATAACTAGGAAGCTAGGAAGATAAGAGTAAAGCTTTGTGATCCTTGCTTCAGAGTTGATTGACTGCATTGTGATCACAGCCATTATTAAACAACAACAAAATAATAATGTTAATAATAGCAGTACTAATTAATATTAATAGCAATATTAATAATAACAACAACAATAAGGAGTTGAACCACAATGAAAGCCTGCCTGACTTCACTGAAGAGGAAAAGCCAGGAGAGCTTGGGCTATGGGGTGTAAAATGGAATAAATAAATAAACAAAGGAGGGGTGGAATTAAAAGCAGCAGTGCTGCTGAATAAACAACAAGAATTTTTTTAAAAAGGCTATGTCTGTCTTTTACCAGTAACAGGGAAGTGGACGTGCCCAGGGGGAGGGGGTAATTAAGAAGCTACCTGTTACTTTAACTCATAACAGGCATTAGCTTCTCCAGTCTCTCCACTGGTTACTCTTTGGAGGGCTCTGATGACCCTCCAAGGAGTGTACTGGGCATGTCCACATGCCCTAGGGGACCTCATCCCCTTGCACCACATCTATTCAGTTGTTCACCAAGGTTAGGGTGGGTAGCAGTGCTGTGTTTCCTATCTGTTATTTATTTGCTTAGTATATGATTTCAGGTTGTGTATGTGCATTTGGTGGGGATACAGTTTTAAAAAACACTGGGAAAAGTCTGTTCAGACTAAGAAAGAGAAGTTTCCCAGTATCCCAAGTTACTAAGACGGTCCCTACCTGCAGGCTTAAAATCTTAAAAAGACACGACACACAAGGAAAAAAGGAAGGGGACGGCAGAGGAAAATAGCACACGGTCTTTCAGGATGTACACCTTGCTCCCTATGTTGGGTTCTCACTTTGAGCATTTATTTATTTATTTATTTATTTATTTATTTATTACATTTTTATACCGCCCAATAGCTGAAGCTCTCTGGGCGGTTCACAAAAATTAAAACCACAGTAAAACACCCAACAGGTTAAAACACAATTACGAAATACAGTATAAAAAGCGCAACCAGGATAATATTTGTTCATTCCTCTCCAGACCAGTTTACATGCAATCACTTAAATAAGACGGTCCCTACGTGCAGGCTTAAAAGACACGACACACAAGGAAAAAAGGACCCGGATGGCAGAGGAAAATAGCACACGGTCTTTCAGGATGAACACCTTGCTTCTTATGTTGGGTTCTCGCTTTGAGCATTCATATTTGTTCATTCCTCTCCAGACCAGTTTACATGCAATCACTTAAACAGTATCCCGTTTTGCCTCTCAGCACTTCAAAAAGGTACCTCTCCCGCTTTTTTTACTCGATTTTTAAAAAAATACATAGCAAGCAAACCGCACCACGCAGAGTGCTGAGAGTAGGCTCAAAATGACCCCCAGCCACAACTCTCTAAGCACAAGAAATTTCAGAAAGATAGCCTTAAAAACAACACAGTTATGCCTTAATCTTTTCCGCAATGCAATTCTATGGGCGAAATGATCCAAAATGGCGGATCAAAATGGCGGAGTGCTCCGCGAAAAGAGAAGCGCTTCTCCTATGGCCGCTTCTCTTCACCATGCTTCTAAGGGTCCACAGTCCACTTCTACTCTGCCTCTGGGCAAGGCGGAGCAGGCCAATTCGCTTCTGATTCTCAGATTCTAAGCGGAGCGGAGCACATCCCTAGTTTGCACCATCTGGTCCCTGTTTATATTCTGCCCCCCTCTTTCCCTCACAAAAATGGTGCTCAAGGCAGCTAACAATAAAATACAGGCCAAAACAAAATCTTAATTAAAAGATACCAAAAAACAACAACACACAATTAAAAAACACAACAATAAAAGAAACTGACAGCCTGAGCCAATTTAAATCACAGTTTGTGGTCAAACTGACATAACAACCAAACTATGTAGTATGAGGTATTTCAAAGTATTTCACAGTTTTCAACAGGGCTGAAATGTCTTTCTCCAGGAATATTCTCCTCTGAAGCTTTTGAGTTCGGACACTCTCCAGTTGTTAGTGCATTTGTTCGGATATATTCTATTTGTCTCTTACATCCTTATTTAATGGATGATATCTGGTAATATTTGATGGTGGTATTGGAAGGCAGTGGCATATCCTCTTTGACAGCATTTGGTCATAACTTGGCATGCAGTGGTAGTTACCATTTGGCAGCTGACAATTTGTTTAATATTTGATGCCAGTCAAAACAATCATGAAATGCCAACTCATCTAAAGCAGGTGAATTCAAAGGTTAAAAATGTCACATTCGGAACTGCAACTTTTGAAGGAAGACATTTCCATTCAAGATCTAACTGGCAAACTTGGCATTTGTGTATTGGGGTGGTGGCGGTATTGGTTTTAGTTGATGGTTATTCATTTCAGATCTGGCCCCAACCAACTTTTGCTGGATTGAAAGTGTGCTTCAGTTTGTATCTGGATGCAGACACATTATATGTATGGAAGAATGCAAGTTATATGGAGCAATCCAAATTTTTCTTCTTAAAAAGAAAAGAAAGATTGTGCATGTTTATTAGTGGAAGTCAGTCCATTCAGCAATTTATTGATGCACTACTCAAAGAACCAAAACACAATTTTTTTCCAGATATGTGCATTATATCATTCAAGCAACATAAAGTTTGGAATCCTGTACCTTCTTAGCAGAGAGTAAGCCCCATTGTTCTCAGTGGGACTTACTTCTGAGTAGGCATGTCTAGGATTGCACAGTAAACATGCTTATTGGAAAGCATGTGGTGTAGTTGCTAAAGTGTTGGGCTGGGAGTTGGGAGATCCTAGTTCTAGTCCCCACTGGGTGACTTTGGGCCAGTCACAGACTCTCAGCCCAACCTACCTCACAGGGTTGTTGTTGTGAGGATAACATGGAGAGGAGGAGGATTATGTATGCCACCTTCGGTTCCTTGGAGGAAAAAAGGTAGGATATAAATGAATTAAATAAATAAATAGGACTGAGCTGCAACCTTAACAACTCAGTCCTATGCATAGTACCTACCCTGAGGTTAAGTCCCATTGCTGGGAGTTATTCCCAGATAGGTTTGTCTCCTGCAGCCATCTTTCCTTCCATCATTCCTTCCTTTCATCCTTTCTTAAACCTCTCAAAAATTGAAGTTCTCTGGGCAATATACATGAAAATTAAAACATGAAAAACAGAATAACAATAAAACAATGGCCATAAAACAGCGCATCAATCAGATTTATCAATAAATCTCTTTTAATCAACTAAAAAGGCATCCCCAATTAATGAGGCAACACTTTATCTTCTTTAATTATTTTAGTTATAAAAACAGCAGATGGCAGAGACACCACCTCAAAAGAGGCATTTTTCTTTCACACTGAAACTGGAGCTGCCCACTGAGGTGTATACACTCATGACCTAAAAACAAGAAGTCTCCTTTTGTCTTTAACACTAATGTGTTTCTTGTATGCAAATTTGTGCAGATTTAATTGCTTAAAACTCAGTTCATCAACCAAGATTTATTTAATTCTTCCTCATAAATATTATATGTAACGAAGACTAGTTTATCGCTGTTTAGTTTAGTGTTTGTGTGTGGTAAGTCCCTTATTTACACATTATAGCATGGTGTGTGACAGTATCCCTCTAAGTTCTGGAGCTTATGTGGTTTCACTTCTGTTTAGTTGCTTTCAATTTGTGTGTGTGTATGTGTGTATATAGTACACCAACCAGTTTCATTTAATTTCCTAAAAAAATAACACTGTTTTATTTTGAATGCTTACTTTTAGACTGCAACCTTGACCCTTGCCTAAAACAACTTTCAAAAACCAATTGAACTGATTTTTACCCAAAGTATTCTCAACCAAGGTATTAAATCGTTAATAAATCAAATAAAGTGCCATGGATTGCAGTGGAATTTACTTCCCACTGAGTGTATGTACTGTAAAAGGGGGTGAGGATCTATATTGTATTGCACACATGGTGGTGATGCCTCTGATAATGATCTGTTGTGCCAATGTGAGTGTCAGGGAATGTTCAAGCACATTTCAATAGCTCAGGGGACAGAGCTTTGAGGAGTGAAATATATCCCAGGAAAAGTTGTATGCAGCACGCTGAGGCCTGGAAAGCTGGGTGAAGTCCTAAGACAGCCTTCCCCACCTGGTACCTTCCAGCTATGTTGTACTACAACATCCAGCATGCCCCAGCCAGCATGGCCAGTGGTCAGAAATCCTGAGAGTTGTACCAGGTGGGGGAAGGGCACCAGGTGGGGAAGGCTGACCTAGGAGATAGGTGAAAAAAATGAGATAGTACCAGGAGGTAAGAAAGTAGAGGAGTAACAGGGTGACCACAAACAGGGCAGTGGGTAGAAGCAAACTGGAGCTGTGAGAGATGTAATCTAGGAAGGGTAGGTGGAAGATGTCAAAAGATAGCTTGTGAACCTTTCCCACCATTTATCTCAGTGCTATGGAAAGAATGGAGTCTAGCTGCTATTGGAAGTATCAACTCTTGGGCCCGGAGCCAGTAGAATAAAGTCATGGTAGTCAGTTTTACGTAGATTTTAACTCACCAGCCAATTCTTTGGTTACAGGCTTCTAGTAATATAAGGTAGCATCTTGGCCTATAATTAATATTATGTATCCAATGCTAATCTAACAAGTCCCATTCATTTCAATGGGTCTACTCTAAGTAGGACTAAGATTGGCTACAACCCATAATGCGTGAGTATATGTGCGCATGTATGTAAAAAAGAAACAAGTGTTAAATATCCATGTAACCATTCAAAGAATATATGCAAATCTAAAAAATGTGCTCAAGCTCTCTTTTATCCACTGTGTTTTTAAACCATGACAAAATGATGGCCCATCTCCAGCTCTAGTCATTCACAACATGTAGGGCATCAATGGAGATGTGCATTGCCTCATCCAGCATCAAATCAAATGATACACCCAGCTAATTCAGTGAGGTTTAGCTAAGCATTGTGATGCATCAGCTTTGTATGGAATTTATTACTGGATATACTGTGGGGTGTTTTTTTTTTAGAATCAGAGAATAGTAGAGTTGGAACTGGCCTATAATGCCATTGAGTCCAACACCCTGCTCAGTGCAGGAATCCACCCTAAAGCATCCCTGACAGATGCTTGTCCAGCTGCCTCTTGAATGCCTCTAGTGTGGGAGAGCCCACAGCCTCCTTGGGTAACTGGTTCCATTGTCATACTGCTCTAACAAACAAGAAGTTTTTCCTGATGTCCATCCGGAATCTGGCTTCCTGTAACTTGAGCCCATTGGTCTGTGTCCTACACTCTGGGATGATTGAGAAGAGATCCTGGCCCTCCTCTGTGTGACAACCTTTCAAGTATTTAAGAGGGCTATGTCTCCCCTCAATCTTCTCTTCTCCAGGCTAAACGTGCCCAGTTCTTTCAGTCTCTCCTCATAGGGCTTTGTTTCCAGACCCCTGATCATCCTCATTGCCCTCCTCTGACCCCCCTCCAGCTTGTCTGCATCCTTCTTGAAGTGTGGTGCCCAGAACTGGATGCAATACTCAAGATGAGGCCTAACCAGTGCCAAATAGAGGGAAACCAGTACTTCATGTGATTTGGAAGCTGTACTTCTATTAATGGAGCCCAAAATAGCATTTTCTGCACACGCATGTGGTGTGCCTCAATATAAAACCTCATGTACAGATATAAATAGACATCCACATGTAAAAGTATTCTGAATCAATTTGGTTTATTAGTTTCAGATGAGAACCATAGCAATGGTTAGTGAACATGAACAGTACAGAACATTCCTAGTGATTTTACTGGTTTTAGTATTTCTGTATATTAGTCATGTTTGTATCTTTAAAAAAAATCTTGCAGTTTTAAAATTTAGTCTGCCTTGGTAACTTTATTGAAGAGGTGAGGGTATAAATCCCTTAAACATATACAACATTTTTTAAAAAATCACTGACGATCTCACACATCTAATAATAACCAGCAGGTATACATATTTACAATCAGAATACATACATACATACACATACCTATCATCAAATACAGAGCAACCCTCCATATCAAACGTCATCAGCAAATCACACATTGAGCTATATGACAGTCAAGTGTCTGGGAATTAACAAAATCTCCTTATATACAGTATGACTAGTGCCAATTTGAAAGTTGCTACTTCTTGTACAATTCACTCACCACCATTTGCAATTTTAAAACTCTGTTTTATTTGATTAACTCGAAAAAGTGCAGAAAAGGGCAACTAAAATTATCAAAGGACTGGATCATCTTCCCTGTGAGGGAAGGTTACATACAACAGCTGGGATTGTTTAGCTGGGGGGGGGGGGGAAGGAGGCTTAAGGGGAGACATGATAGAGGTGTACAAAATTATGCATGGTGTGAAAAATGTGGATAGAGAGACATTTTTCTCCCTCTCCCATAATACTAGAACCCGGGGTCATCCCATGAAGCTGATTGGAGGGAGATTCAGGTCAAATAAAAGGAAGTACTTCTTCACACAGCACATTAAATGTTGTAAACCGCCCAGACAGCTTCGGCTGTGGGGCGGTATATAAATGTAATTAAATAAATAAATAAATGAATAGTTACTATGGAATTCACTACTACAAGATGTGGTGATGGCCACCAATTTGGATGGCTTTAAAAGGGGGGTGGATAAATTCCTGGAGAAGGCTATCAATGGCTATTAGTCCTGATGGCTAAGTGCAAACTACAGAATCAGAGGCAGTAAGCCTGTATACACCAATTGTTCAGGAACATGGGTGGGAGGGTGCTGTTTCCTCCTTTTCATTGCTCGTGGTTCCATGGTCCACAACTGATTGGCCACTGTGTGAACAGAGTGCTGGACTAGATGGACCCTTGGTCTGATCCAGCAGGGCTCTTCTTATGTTCTTTTCTGCTGTCTCAAATTGTGGAAGGCGTCATCTGGAATTTAAGAAGAATAGGATCATTTCTTAATGAGATTTTGATTAATAGTGTGCTCCTATGCATGTTTACAGAGAAGTAGATTCCACTATGTTCATTGGGGCTTCTCTCACAGGTAACTGTGCATAGGAACTTCTGTCTTTGCTTTGTTGCATTTCAGTTTCCTCCGATCTCATTGCTGACAATCCTCACCCCACCAGCCCCAGCATGTGTATATCAATCTGTCAATTTGGAGTTGATACTTCACGCATCCCATGAAGTGGACAGTGTTCACAAAAGCATGTGCCATAATACAAATTGGTTAGTCTTTAAGGTGCTGCAAGACAAGTCCCTCTGCTGTTTTTGTGCATAGGAACGCAAATGATTTTCAGATGAATATTGTAATGTGGTGCCCAGCTAGTGCTGGGCAAAAGAAATGAGTGACTTAAAAAAACACCACTGTAAACTGTTTCAGTTAGGCATGTGCTCCGCTCTGATTAGAAGCACAGAAGCAGGAGTGAATTGGCCTGCTCCGCCTTGCCCAGAGGCAGAGTAGAAGCGGACCGCAGACCCCTAGAAGCAAGGTGAAGAGAAGCACCCATTTTCGGAGCGCTCCGGTTTCCGCGTTCCGCTTCTATCGCCATCTTGAAACATTTCGCCCATAGGATTGCATTGCGGAAAAGAAAGGGGGATAACTGTGTTGTTTTTGAAGCTATCTTTCTGAAAATTCTTGTGCTTCGAGAGTCGTGGATGGGGGTCATTTTGAGACTACTCTCAGCTCTCTGCGTGGTGCGGGTCGCGCGCTAGAATTTTTTAAAAAGTGGCGGAAAATACCTTTTTCGAAGAGCTGAGGGGCAGAGTCAACTCCCGGTCATGAACACATGATCCCAAAGTTGGAGGAGGGGATAGGTGAAACGGGTAACTTGGGATTCTGGGAACTTCTCTTTCTACTCTGAACGGACTTTTCCCAGTGTTTTTTAAAACAGTAGCCCCACCAAATGCACAAACACAACCTGTGAAATCATATACTAAGCCAATAATAAGAGATAGAAACACAGCACTGCTACCCACCCTAACTTTGGGGAACAACTGAAAAGATGTGGTGCAAGGGGATGAGCTCCCCTAGGGCATCCCATGTGGACGTGCCCTCACTCTCTCCTGTACTTGGAGGGCCATCAGAGCCTTCCAAAGAGAGTAACCTGGTGGAGCAATGCCTATCATGAGTTGAAGTGAGAGTTCTATTTCTCAGAGCTCTCGTGGTGGAGCAATGGCTTTCATGAGTTGAACTGACAGCCTTGCTTCTTAAAAGACTGGTTACTAGGACCAGTCAAATTGGCAGCTGCTTCCCCCTCCCCTGGGCACGTCCCCCTATTGCTGGTAAAAGACAGATATAGCCTTTTTTTAAAAGTTCTTCTTGTTGTTTATTCAGCAACACTGCTGCTTTTAATTCCACCCCTCCTTCGTTTATTTATTTATTTATTTATTTATTTATTCCATTTTATATGCATTACTGACTTATCCTTGGCTCACTTCCTTATGCCCCCAGAAATGTCTGCTGCCTGCCTGCCTTCCCTCTCTCCTCCCCTGCCAGCCTCGCAGGGATGTTGTGTGTGTCTGGCTTTGACTCAGGGGAGAAGTCCTTCCTGTGCTCACTTGGAGTTTTGGAAGTTCCAAATCCATTTTTCAAGTGTGGAAGAAGATTCATATTAGGTTGATGATCTCTACTCCCCAATTCATGGCATATTGGGATTTCCTTTGAAATGGCCCCATTGAGATGTCTGCAGGTTTAAGCCCCGCCAAAAAACAGGGGATGATGGGACTGCCTTGAGTCTGGGTGTGTGTGTGTGTCCCTGGATAAGCTATCATGGTGGCGAGTTTGAGGTTTCTAATGTGCAAATTGACAGAGCTATCGAAAGGGGTGTGACTGGGGTGTTGGATTTTCATAAATTCCCCAAAAATCAGGGGATGATGGGACTGCCTTGAGTCTTGGCATGCATCTGTATCCCTGGATAAGCTATCATGGTGGTGAGTTTGAGATTTTTAACGTGCAAATTGACGGAGCTATCGAAAGGGGTGTGAATGGGGTGCCCGATTTTCACAAATTCCCCAAAAATCAGGGGATGATGGGATTGGCTTGAAACTTGGCGTGCATGTGTATACCTCCATGAGGTGTCATGGTGCCAAACTTGAGGTTTCTAACTTTCACAGAAAAAAGTTGTATACTTTTTTAGTTTAATGCAAGCCTATGGGGGGGGGGGAAATGGAGCTCCGATCCGGATCCGGAGCTCCGCAGCGGAGCGGAGCAGACATGGGCAGAGCGGGGGCGGAGCGAAGCGGGCTGATCCAAAAATCGCGGATCTGGAAGTGAAGCAGAGCGGGGGTCTGTGCACACCCCTAGTTTCAATAGAGCAGTTGAAGGAAAAGTCAAACGTCTGCATTATTGTGGCTAATTTCAGGGGAAAGTTGAAAATTAGGTTGGCAAAGCTTTATGTCGAGGCCATTACTTATTTACACATGAGCTTTATAACTGTGTGTCATAGGTTTGCAGAATGGTTGAACAGAGAGAAGCATTTTCCATAAGCAATAACTGAAAGTGAAAAGGTCATTTAGGCCCCACACAGACGTGATTATATTCGAAAGTCAATGTTAAAGTTTTTGAGTGAATTTGGGACTTAGGGCTCTTCTACACCAAGCAGATATTCCACTATGAAAGTGGTATGAAAGCAGTACAGTATATAAAAGGCAGGAGCCACACTACTGCTTTATAGTGGGATTGAAGTGCACTGACAACTGTTGGGGCCCATTGACACCTACCATATACTGCTTTCATACCATTATGTCCTGCTTGGTGTAGCTCCTGCCTTTTTATATACCACTTTCATAGTGGAATATCCTGCTTGGTGTAGATGAGCCCATAATCGTGACTTCCTTTCTTACTTTCTCCTTTTGTGGGGTGGGGGGTAGGGGAGGAGCTGGATTATACCCCTTGCCTCCACCTCCCTTTTTGAAATGCTTTAAGGCGGCCATCATATCCATATTTAGACTGAAAAAAGTCCTACAACGCCCAGCATGGCTGGGTGAGGGATGCTAGAAGCCTTAGGACTTTTTTGGTCTAAACCTGCATAGGATTGCACCCTGAAAGGCACCCGTTCAGCTCCAGAAATTAACACCCAGCTCTTCTACATGGTGTTTTGCATTGTACTAGGGTGAAAATATGTAAAGGAGGACAGGGCTCCCGTAACTTTAACAGTTGTATTGAAAAGGAAATTTCAGCAGGTGTCATTTGTATATACCGGGAACCTGGTAGAATTTCCTCTTCATCACAACAGTTAAAGCTGCAGGTGCCCTGCTCTCTTTTATATCTGGTCACTCTAGTATAGCTCCTGCAGCTTTAACTGTTGTGATGAAGAGGGAATTTCACCAGGTTCTCCATATATACAAATGACACCTGCTGAAATTCCTTTTTCTATGCAACTAGTAAAATTACAGGAGCCCTGTCCTCCTTTTCATATGGTCACCCTAATTGTACTGCAAGGGGACCTGAACAAGCTAACATTTATACTGGACAAAAATAAAAATAGAAAGCTAGAGTCCAGCGCTACCTCCTATGCTATCCCACCAAGTTTATGAGATATTCATTTGTTATTTTCCCCAAAGATAGTGACTTTCAAGATCAAGGAGAAAGTTCCTATATGCTATTTCCAGGGCTGGATCAAACAGTCGAATGTTACTAAATCCCTGGGGCAAGATCCGGCCAAACTTTTTTTTTTTGGGGGGGGAGGAGATGGGAAGTCTGATCCTATGCATTTAAAGGTGCCATCCTATCCATGTTTAGACAGAATATTTTTTTTACAGCGTGTAGGGCTTTGTTCTGTTTAAAAATGCATAGCATTGTGCCTTAAAATGAGGTCAATGCCGATGCGTTAAATGGAACTTACCCTCAAGTACATTTTTAACTTGCTCCATTGGGACAGGCAGCCAGATCCTATTGCGTATAAGCAGATCTTCTGCATATTTACTCAGAAGTAAATCCCACTAAATTAGGTGGGAGATATTTCCTAAGGTTCTAGGCTTCCGCATTGCAGTGCAGTGTTGTAAACAAGTGCTTAGCTTTGGCTGAATCATGTATATCTACTGGAAAGCAAATCCCAGTGCATGTATACATAATACCTACTTTCAGACAAGAGTACTTAGAAATCTTGAATTCAGTGGAGTTTATTCCTAAGTGAATGTGTGAACAGAATCTCAGGATCACTGCGCCCAATCCCAAACTCCTTTGTTTGATATTAAACTCTTTCTTCCATTTCCAAACAAAGTTTTACAAATCTAGATTAAACAGATTAGTGCCCCCATCCAATTAGTTCGCTTATGTGTGTTTCGATGATTCAACTGTTTTAAGTCCAAGAACTTGTTTCTTGCCAATAAATTCCCTCGGGTAAGGAAAGTAT
Source organism: Elgaria multicarinata webbii (assembly GCF_023053635.1). Lineage (NCBI taxonomy): Eukaryota > Metazoa > Chordata > Lepidosauria > Squamata > Anguidae > Elgaria > Elgaria multicarinata. Next base: position 110,401,269 of record NC_086175.1, on the reverse strand, counting down.
CTAGGACTAAATTGGCAGCCAGTTTATATCCAAGAAATCCAGTTTAATAAACGGACAAGCATTTTTTCCTTAAAAATATTGCTTGTTTTGAGTTAATGGATGATTTTAACGGCCAAGTAATCAGTTGATCGGTTAAAACGAAGAGAATTAATAGACCAACATCCTACTCCTGAACTCATTTATGTGGAGTTAATAAACTGGAAACATGTTCTGGGGTAAATTAATTTGTTAGGAAAGGTATGGAATCAATGGTACTGCCTGTATGATTAGGCTGTTCTGACATTATTGTAGCATAAAAGCTCTCAAGTATTAATCGATGTCACTGGAGAGGAAATCATGGGTTATTCAGAAATGTTTTCGTAGCAGGTACACAATCTAAGTCCTACGTAGAGTAGACCCATTGAAATGAATGGGACTAACTTTAGTCCCACTCATTTCAATGGATCTACTCTAATTAGGACTTATGTGTGATTTTACCAAATGATTTCATACGCATATATTTCGCTTTTATATCCGATTGAGTTCAATGGGACATAAAAGTGCTTAAGGTTGGCTGGATTGCATCATACATTCTTAAAAATATCCCACGGTCCATGCCGACTTAAGACAGAATATCTGCAAACTTATCTATGGGAACCAACTACATTTACGGAGTCTTTTCAGCCTCTCCATATTTCCTAAATTGTAACATCAAGCCTAAATCAATAGGATTGATGACAACGGAACCAGTAGGATTTGCTTGCTAATAAATCTGTTTAGGGTTGAATTGTAAACGATAAATGAAAATCAGATGTGAAACCCAATTGTTTCACTTATGATTTTGTTGCATTTATGCAAATGCAATTGTTTAACTGATCAAGATCCCCACCTCCTTGAGGGTCGGTCTATGGATGTGATAAACAGAATTAATTGGTTGATTGATTAAATTGAGGTTACTGTGTCTAATTCCACCTCCCGTAGTTATATAGAAGGAAGTTCTTCTGGTTTCAATACAATCTACTGCCACACTAATAGCACTCCTACCTGGAAGTAAGCCCCACCTGGAGTAAGCGCCATTGAACACAGTGGGACATACGTCCAAGTAAAGATGCATAAGATTGCGCTCGGACTTGTTTGTTTGAGAGATGTATAGCTCACCTTTCCAGTTCCAGGAAGGAAAGGCGGCTTAAAATTCTTCCTCTTGAAGTAAATGAATAGATGTGTTTAGGGTCCCACCATACCTGTGTTCAGGTTATCGGGTACTATTTGCTCAAATCAGCTCTGCTAATAAGGATATGAATGTGAGGGTAAGGAATACACACACACACACACACAGAGAGAGAGGGGGGGGGGAGAGAGAAACACACACAGTAATTATACCCAATTCATTAATTTCGCCTTTTAAATTATGTGGTTCTTAAAAAAAATTGATTATTGTAGGTGTTTTAAAGTTTTATTGTTTTAAATGTTCTTTCTTTTTTACTGTGTAAAGTTTTAATGATTTCAATTGTTGTGCACCGGGTTGATGGTGTTTTAGCAAATACGGGAGTATATAAATGTTAATATTGTTAATAAATGTTGTTGTTGGAGGTATTAGTGCTATTGGCATAAGGGTGCTGCTAAACAAGTAGTAAGCAATTCTAAATCTCAGTTGATGAACTTTAAAACACTGCCTTAAGGCTCCTTTCCCGTCAACATTTACCTGGGAGTAAGTCTCGTTGAACTCAGTGTGACTTGACTTCTGAGTAGATATTAATTGGATTGTGCCATCTAGCCTGATGAAGCCATGTGCAAAACAGAGTGCAAGTATGTGTGAAAGTCAAGTGTGCAAGCTTGCACACTATTTTGTGACTTTGGCTTGACCCAACAAAGGTATTGCCCTAATACGGATTTTAGCATTGAGTGTGGCTATGGATCTCTGGCAGGATCGCAGACCCATTGTCCGTTCATATTCTGCTCCAGAAAAGGGAAATTGGAGCTGCGTCAATGAGAGGCGGGTTGTCCTTGGAGACTCTCTTTAGGGCAGCCTCCCCCAAGCTGGTGGTCTCCAGCTGAGTTGGACTAGAACTCTCAGTATCCCTCAGCCAGCTGTGCATCTGGAGGGCATTGGGGAAAGCTGTTCTAACACTCAGGGGGATCCCTGGTAGAGACAAAGGGCCTGTTCAGGCCACACTTCAGGCTCTGAGGTTAGTGAAACGGTGGTTCTCTGGGACTAGCACTAACCACAAGCCGTGATGTCACACAAAGCACTTTAAGCCACTTTTGGAGTTGCTAACCCTGCTGCAGACTCGGACTGTGGTGGACTGTGGTTAGTGAGTGAGCAGGGTTTAGCAAAACGCATCGCAGGAGACACCTTAAACTCTGCTGCTTATCCAAAAGCCTGAACAGGTCCAAAAGAATTAACAAAACTTAAGCGCATAGAGGCAAAGTTTTTAGGAATGCATCTGTTTCTTTTCAAGTACTGTAATTATTTTAGATAGCACTTTAGAAGAAGACAGGAGGAGGTTCTTTCATAAGAACATAAACTCGGGAAAGATTATTTTAAACACTTGAGACAACAATGAAATCTAGCATTTCAGGGAGAGACAATATTGAAAGTTACATTTTTGCATTCCAAAAGGCAGTGGAGGCTGGTGGCTCCAATGACAGTGGGGGTAGTGATACCATACCTTTCAGGGATTGTTGACGCATATGTGCTTCTAGACTACCTGTTTCAATTTTCTCACTGCACAATCCTAGTCATAATTCCTCAGAAGCAAGTCCCACTATGTTCAACTGGGATTATCCCAGTTAATTGTGAATAATTATTGCAACTTTTAAGGTTCCATTGTTGTTCTGGGTATTTTTCAACTTCCGGGGTTTCATTTTTGGATGGAGTTGTCAATACCCACTTTGCTCATACGCACCCCAATCTTATTTGCTTTGTGTCATAAAGTTTAAGAATACTAAAAAAGCACAAACATGTTAGATTAGCGCTTTTATGTTGATATCTATAGGCCAGTATTGAGGGCTTGTATTTATTTTCCCATTGAAATTAATAGCATTAATAGTGCGATGTTTAGACCCGTGTAAATCCTAGTGAGATTGATAGGATTTAAGCGCAAGCATGTAGCAGACACAGAGCAATCGTATGGTTTACTCAGAAGTAAATCCCACTGAGTTCAATTGGGCTTACTGCCAAGTAAGCGTGTACAGGATTGCAGCCTAAAAGTCCACAATTTTGACTGCGTCTCCATCCCCTTTTGTAGGGACAGCACTTTATTTATTTATCACACATTTAATGCATTTATAATCACTTACAAGCCCAGGATACCTCCCTTGGATACTTCTTTCATAAATTAATCCAAGAGAAGTATGATGATGTAGTTTCTACACACATACACTAGAATGGATTATACTAACGTCATTCATATATTTTTCTATGCTCCTGTGAATATAGGCAGGCAAAGGAGGAGGAAAGAAGAGATACATAGAGATAAAAAGAGACAGAACCATGTCATTTTCTGGATAGGTCATTTTTCTAGCGCACATTTTCTAGCGGTAATTTAAAATAGCTGATAAACTATTTTTTTTAAAAAAAAAACTTCAGGGATGGAAGTGTGAGTTGCCCATAGAAGGCAATGAAGAAATCAAAGATGTTAATAAGGCATAAGTGTATCCATCTCATCCTCACGGGTGGGGGGAACCTGGAATGGCTGGAACCCTGAGCAAAAGCACACCATAGAACAACATTTTGGAGCAGGGCTCCACTTGTAGAATCCTTATGTAGGTATTGGAAGAGTCGGAAAGGATCGCCTCTTGCCGAACCCTGTGACAAGCTGGCTGAAGGGTACAACGGAGTAACCAGTTGCTATTAGTAAAGTAATCCGGTTGATTCCACAGAGCCAGAAATGCAAAGTTAAGCAAACTAATGCCAAAGAACGTTGCACCTGGTGGAGCTTCGGCTATTGGGCGGTACAGAAATGCAATAAATAAATAAATAAATAATAAAAAAGCAGTTTTTCCTTCCTTCCGCAGAAGCAGAACACTAGTTTTCATTAAAAACCAACCCGTTTGGGCGCTTAGTTTGGCCCCGAATGATTTAAAGTGCGCGTCCCTTCTCCTAACCAAAGTGATTTAGCCATGCGAACAGGGAATGCGTCCTGGCCCCGGGGGCACTTCGATTCATATCCGTATTCATTCAGTCCTAAATCGCACGTCCTTTAGGCCACCCGCTTTCTCGCCCCCTTGCCTACCTCGCAGGGTTGTTGCGAGGATGAAAGGGAAAACACCTATGCAGGAAGGATTTTTTTTAAAAAAAAATACAATAACGACTCGCACCTTTCCCGGCCCCTTTCAGATCCATGAACGGAGTGAAGACAAGCCTGTCCCACTTGAGGCTAATGTTTGTTTTGTTCGTTTAATTTCAAAATAAATGTAACTTAAACGCCTCAAAAATAAAGGGAGCTATTCACACTGGAATATAGGCATTCCTTTGTTTCCCTTTCTTTTTGGTGGTTCTGAAATAAATGCTGGGAAACGCAAAGGACTGCATGCTTACTGTGCTTTTAAGTCGAAATTCTCAGTTGGTTTGGTGCTGCAATCTGACTAAAGCGACAGATTTGTCAGATTTTTGGGGAAACCTCGGAGGAGAATAGGAATAAAGGGTTCTCTTCAAAACAGCTATCCGCCACCTTGGACGCAGCACTCCATTAGACGCTTCTGGGCGTGGTGAACAGCTGGGGATTATGGAGCATGTAGTTGAACACATCTGGGGAAGGCGGTGGAGAGACCACTTCTTTTAAATGAGCAAATACCCAAGTGATCTCAGCCGTCCTTACAATAACCACCAACTACTATATTCCACTCCATTCCTAGTTTCTTTCTGATAGAATTACAGTCACTTCTCCCTTTCTGGTTTTAAGACCTAGAATTCTTTCCAGATGCTTGTCCAAGTCAGAAGCGCAACACACACGCCCACTGAGTAAAAGCCAACGTGAGTCCTAATTAGAGTAGACCCATTGATATGAATAGGACTTAAATTAGCCATGATTATTTTATTTATTTATTTATTTATTTATTTATTACATTGTTATACTGCCCAATAGCCGAAGCTCTCTGGGCGGTTCACAAAAATTAACTTAAACCCCATTCATGTCAATGGGTCTATTCTAAGTAGCACTTATTTTGGATTTTATTTAAATTTATTTTGCTTCAGTTAGACACACGTAAACATTATTATTATTATTATTATTATTATTATTATTATTATTATCGGCCCATTTTTATTTGGCCAAGGTGAATCTTAATCAATGACAGTGCAATTTAAGGGCATCCTTTAAAAAAGCAAAACAAAACACCCATTTTGATTCTGTTTTGTATTATTTTTAACAGGAAACGAAGCAGAACATTTTTGAATGGTTCTGTAACTATGAATTATAGCTTTGGCTTATTAGATTTTAAATTCTTACCCAATTCCTTAATACTATTTTTAAAAAAAGAGTACCAATGCTGAAATTTTAGCAATATGGGTGTTTATTTTCATTTAATCAATATATTACTTATATTGATTAAAATGCAGATTAAACAAATTAAAAATAACAATTGTCTGACAGCTCAGCATAAAAGATTTCAGAATTCTTCCTAGAAGTGTTTCTGTTGAAATGTTGTTGACAGGACTTCTGAACCTTTAACAGTTGCATAGAAAAGGGAATTTCAGCAGGTGTCATTTGTATACATGCAGCACCTGGCGAAATTTCCTCTTCATCGCAACAGTTAAAGCTGCAGGAGCCCAGCCCTCTTTTGCATCTGGTCAAGCGAGCAGGGCTCCTGCAGCTTTGACAGTTGTGATGAAGAGGGAATTTTGCCAAATGCTGCATGCATACAAACGACTCCTGCTGCGATTCCCTTTTCTATACAACTGCTAAAGATCCAGGAGCCCTGTCCTCCTTTCCATAACAACATTTCAACAGAAACGCTTCTAGGAAGAATTCTGGAATCTTTTATGCTGAGCTGTCAGACAATTGTTATGTTTAATTTGTTAAAAATTATACAGGATCCCTTCGCCTTTCCCTACCATCACCCTAACATTGTTGAACATGGCCCATTTGTAAATTCATTTAAATCCAAATGGCTAGGCTTAACTTGGTTATATACAACAGGCTGCTAGATATTTCCTTGCGACCATAAGGAATATCCTCCTCTTGAGAGTTCTGGCTCAAAGGTGGGACAGAAATCGGTGAAACGAAACAGAGTCGCCTACCCCAAGGTAGAGGGCGCGGGAGGAGTTTCTATCTACTCTTCAAAATTCTAGTCCTCAAGATGCCGCCGCGGTGGTCTCACTCTCTCTGGGTGGATTCTAACGTTCCCCTTTTCCTTAGGGGGCTCCTACGTGGTGGAGCCGGAGGAGAACAAGCGGACGAGGACGGCCTACACGAGGGCGCAGCTCCTGGAGCTGGAGAAGGAGTTCCTCTTCAACAAGTACATCTCGCGGCCTCGCCGGGTGGAGCTGGCCGTCATGCTGAACTTGACGGAGAGACACATCAAGATCTGGTTCCAGAACCGGAGGATGAAGTGGAAGAAGGAGGAGGACAAAAAGCGAGGCGCGGGCGGCGGCGGAGGCAGGGAGCCGGAGCCGGAGCAAGACTGCGTGGTGTCCTCGGGAGACCTGCCGGGGAAAGAGGACGGGGAAGAGGAGCCGCCGCCGCCGCCGCCGCCCGCTGCCGCCAAGCTGGGCTCCCTGGAACTGCGCCTCGCCAGCCCCGCCGCGTCTCCCCGGCGGGAACAGCAGGAGGCCCGGTGAAGGGCCGCCGACGCTCCCAAGGGCAGGGAGGCCGCGACAAGCCACCATCACCACGAGGAGGAGGAGGAGGAGGAGGAGGAGGAGGAGGAGGGCGGGGGATCGCCTCCCGAGGACTTGGACACTGTCCGAAAGCCGATCCATGAAAGACTTGAAACTTCTACCTATAGGGTCCCGTCCACGCCGAAGTGACTACCACAACAGAGAAGGGCAGACTAAAGGAGAACTGGGGTTAGGCTGCCTAAGGCAGGAGCGGGCAGATGTCCAGATGTTTTGGACTTCAACTCCCAGCGTTCCTGACCATTAGCTATGCTGAAGTGCAGAACACCTGGAGATATACTTCTGCCCACCCCCTGGCCTAAGAGGTTGGCAAGCTGGTGCCTTCTAGATGTGTTGGACTACAGTTCCCATCAAGCCTGGGTATTGGCTATGCTGGCTGGGGTTTATGGGAGTTGGAGTCCAAAACATGTGGAGGGCCCCAGGTTGCCTACTCCGGGCCTAAGGAATGGGGCGAAGGTGGGAGGGGGAACAAGCAGGGATACCTACCTTTCCAAACAACCTATACCTTGTTTCTGTTTGTTTGTTTGTTTGTTTGTGATGCAGTCTTGGTTCAGAAGCCTTTTAAAGAAATGTGTTTACTTTAAACGTTTTGAAAATTGGATATTTAAATGATTGTTCCATGTAATAAAGATTCAATCATCGAGAAAATTGGGCGGTGCGAGAGAGAAAAGTCCCATGAATGTGAACTTGACTCACGTGAGCAAGACTTACTCCACCTAAGGGCGCAATCCTCCGCACGTTTAGACATGAAAATTGTCCTGCAACTTCTAGCATACCTGGCTGGGGAATGTTGAAAGTTGTAAGACATGTTTCTGTCTAAGCGTGCACAGAGGGCTGGGGAATACTGGGAATTGGAGGACTTCTCTCTGTCTAAGCATGCAGAGGATTGTGCTTTAACTGTGTTTGGGACATCTTGGCCTCTAAGAGATCCAGGGAGGGTTAAGGAATATATGGGATGGGTGCAGTGCTCCCACCACCCCCAGTGGGGCAGCTGGGGGCCAAAAATCCGGTGCCCTGCAGCCCAGGTGGACCACTGAAGGACCACCCAGAGAGTGGCAGCTGTTGGAGACAATGAGAAATAGGCCCACTGTCAGCACCTTGGCTGATATCAGCAGGCCCAGCCCAGTGGTCCGTGCAGCACGTTTTTCTTCCTTCTTATTTCTACAAACATTTTATAGTGGGGGTGGGGGTTTGTGACTGGCCAGGCATCAACATGGCTGCAGAGGCTCATTTGATTGTTCTTACTTTTAAAATGTATTGCCCTTTCCTACAGCAAAAAGGGCACTTATGCCCAAGTGAATGAGTTTAGCACCAGGGCAGCAGAAATAATAAATCCCATTTCATTCCTATAGCAATGTTGGTGCTATGATTTCAGTAAGTTTAAAGGCAAAGTGATGCATGCTTAGATGATGATGATGATGATGATGATGATGATTTTTAAAAATCAGAGTTGGCAAAAAGGGATTTTTGAATTATTTTGTTTATGTTTATTTGTCTAGGGTGACCACATACAAAGGAGGACAGGGCTCCTGTATCTTTAACAGCTGAGTAGAAAAGGGAATTTCAGCAGGTGTCATTTGTATGCAAGCAGCACCTGGTGAAATTCCCTCTTCATCACAACAGTTAAAGCTGCCCCCTTTTGTATCTGGTCACTCTAGTATAGCTAGAGGGCAGGGCTCCTGCAGCTTTAGCTGTTGCAGCCCAAAGGGATTGGGACTTCTGGATCAGGAAGTTTGGGCTGGGGGAAAGGACTCGGATGCTCCAACCGTTTTTGTGTAATGAGGCTTCTGGGGATGGGAACGGAGATCTGGAGCTTTGCATTGCACAAGGTGAAAGCACATTAACAGCAGCATCTGCTTTTCCTATTGAACCAGAAGGGTCTAGAGATCGGTGGAATAGCACAGGCCACAAGTAGCCAGATCCTAAACACATCCAATCTGAAAGAAGTCCCCCTGGGTTTCCTTCCAGGCGAGTAGGCATGTTTAGATTTCAATTCTATGCATGTCTACTAAGACCTAAGTCTCAATGTTCACTGGAGCTTCCTTCGAATAAGTGTGCCTAGAATCGCAGCCTTGAGTTACAGTCCCAAACACAATTACCTGGGAGTAGGCCCTATTAAACGCAATGGGGCTTACTTCTGAGTAGACCTGCATAGGAGTGCACTGTTGTTACAGCCCAATTCTCTGCATGCTTACTTGCAAGAACGAGCCAGCCCTGACCGTATTCCCAAGGACTCAACTTTGCAGCATGCTCCAACGCATGTTTTTATTTTGAAGTAAGACCCACTTACTACTCTGAAGGAAGGATTGCAGCCTTCGACAACAACCTGCACCTACTTGATCACTGAAAGTAGGATTTACTTCCAAGTGAACATTCCGAAGAGTCGGAAGCGACTGAACGAATAAACAACAACGAACATGCATAGAACTGTGGCCTTAGCTAGACCTAAGGTTTATCCCAGGATCGTCCTGGAGTCATCCCTGTTCATGTAAATGACACACAGGGGATCCTGGGAGCAGGCAGGGATGACCCTGGGACGATCCCAGGATAAACCTTAGGTCTAGCTAAGGCCTGAGTAACAGAATGCGCCTAGCTTTGCCCTGATGTGTTCACTGCACAGTAATATCATAAGCACATAAGAAGAGCCCTGCTGGATCAGACCAAGGGTCCATCTAGCCCAGCATTCTGTTCACATAGTGGCCCACCAGCTGTCCATTGATAGCCTTCCCCAGGAATTGTCCAACCCCCCTTTAAAGCCATTCAAATTGTGGCCATCAGTACATCTTGTGGAAGTGAATTGCTGTGTGAAGAAAGGGCAACCTACAGAAACCGAATTCAGATCAGGCTTCACATTTTAACTGGTAAGTGCTCCTTCTTACACAAACAGAAAAAACTTGAACGGGCATTGTGCAAGGACTCCCAGCCACCTTACTGAACCGATCGCTTCTTGGTGAATTGTACCCATCCCAATTGATAAACTTTTGGGGTTGGATACAGAATTGGTCATACTTAGAGGAGACCTACTGAAATCAAAGGGACATAAGTTAGTCACGACTAACTAACACATAGTTTTGTTTACTCGTTTTCAATGGAATGTTGCGAACGGTGGAAAGTCGTGCAGTTCCATCAACATTACCGAAAACTCCAATGGTTTGATCAGCTGGATCTCATGACATGCCTGTTACTGCAAGGAGAGGAAAACCTGTCCCTGAGAGAAATTTGGCTACTGCCGGTCTGGATAGGTTACAGCAGCCTTCCCCAACCTGGTACCTCCCATTTGACTAAGGCTGGATCCAACCCAATGGATCGTACTTCTACTAAGGCTGCAATCCTATACACCAGCCTTCCTCAACCTGGGGCGCTCCAGATGTGTTGGACTGCATCTCCCAGAATGCCCCAGGCTGGGGCATTCTGGGAGTTGTAGTCCCACACATCTGGAGCGCCCCAGGTTGAGGAAGGCTGCTATACACAGTCACCTGGGAGTAAGGTTCATTGAAAGCAATAGTACGTACTTTTTAGTAGAAATGCATACGATTAATCTGTAAACGTATTTAGCATTGAACTGAAAAGCCACAATCCTATATACTCATTTAGATGGGGAGTAAATTCCATTGAACTTACTAGAAGTAAACAGAGCCTAGGATGTCCAGGCTTTCCCCATTTAACCGAATATGACTTATTTCTGAGTAAAATTACATCGGATCGGGCTGCAAAAGAGGGGGAAAGTTCAGCAGGTATAATAATGTTCAGAAGTCTTATACATGTCTACTCCGAAGTAGGGCCCATTACGTTCAATGGGATTTACCACCAGGTAAGTGTTTTCCATGGGAAGGCTTTTCTATCTAGACATTCCTTCATCTGAGGATGGAAGTTTCTACTGTACCAGACAAAACTGCCTGGGCAAGAAGTCCCCAGACCTAGAACAGGGGTCATGAGGGGAAAGGCCCTCAGCGTTGAATTACTCAAAGAGCCAAGAGCTCAGAGAGTCGTTTTACTTTTGGTCAAACAGGGCAAGAGTTTGTGAGTTGCGTGTGTATCTTGTTACAAGACCGTGATCCAGCACTTTTGACTCTGATTTGCTGAACGGGCTGAATGAATGGATAACTCATGCTCATTCCTTTCTTATCTGGCCGAGAGTGATGCTATAGTTAGTCCCACGGGAATTCTTGTCCGGAAGACAAAGAGACGTTATTAGACTGGGGTCAGCCCTGACAAATACAGGTAACGAATTGCCTGTGTATAGCTAAGAAGAACACAAGCAGATCCCTGCGGGATCAGACTAAGGGGCCACCTAGTCCAGCATTCTGTTTACACAGCATTCCAGTGGACAACCACCTACCCAGGCCATGGGAAACCCACAAGCAGGACACCAGTGCAACAGCCATCCTCCCGCCCAAGTTCCCCAGCAATTGGTGTATGCTGGCATAACACTGCCCCTGATCCTGGAGTTAGCACATAACCATTAGCATTACTAGCCATTGATAGCCTTCTCCTCCAGGAATTTGTCTAATTTAGTGGAAGCTGTTAATTTGGCGTGCATGTTTAGGAATACACCACCTCCTTCCTGGGTGCCCTGCTGATCCATAAAGTGGTTCAGGCGGCAACTCTAAGTGCACTTGTAAGTAAGCTCCCTTGAACACAGCCAGATTTACTTCCGAGTTAACACGTGGAGGGGCGTGCTGCAAGCCTAAGCATTTGAGGCCACTGGATCTCCAGCAAGGCCCAATACAGTAAGGAAGACTGGGGTGGGGGCTTTCTCTAACCCATTCTTCCCAAATTCCTGCTCTGTTCCCAATGCAAGTTCCTGGCCTTGCACCAAATGATAGATGTAAAGAGTCCCTTTTCCTCATATCAGCTTCAGAAGTCCTTGCCATTTGGCCCCCCATTTCTTGCTTCTCCAGCTGTCCAGCGCAGATCATTCAAGAGCTGGAAGCAGGGCCAGATCTACACCAAGCAGGATAAAACACTTTGAAAACGTTTTGAAAACTGTACATGCAGTGTGTCCTGGGCCCCAACAGTTGTCAAAACTGTTATAAAGCGCTTTAAAGCAGTAGTGTAGATCCTGCCCTGGTGAAATCTAAACTAGCAATTTCTTTCCATGGTAGAGCCGTCGCTTTGCATGCAGAAGGTCCCAGGTTCAATCCTGGGCATCTCCAGGTAGGACTGGGGGAACCATGGACAGCTGCTGCCAGTCACGGACCAATGGTCTGATTCAAAATAAGGCAGCCCCCCCTCCAGGTTCTTATGCAATTGGCTGGTTTAGCTCAAAGCACCATTTGAAACGTACACCCCCACCCCACACCCCTAATCTTACTGCCCTTTCGCCCATGTAATATATTGGTTCATTCTTTCATAATTTCATTTCTTTCACTTCTATTATTTCATATTAATATGTGTGGACTGCTTGATATAATAAAATCTCTAAGTGGTTTATACATCTAAAATATTTTATAGCATTGTCTTACAAACACTATTAGGAAACAGTGCTGGCTAAACTAACAAAACAGAACAGATAAAAGAAACAATACAACAACAACAACAACAACAACAACCACAGTAAAATAGAGGAGCAACCTTGATGATCAGTTGCAAATCAGAGGAGGGTTTAAAACACAAGGTGTTCTCCCTGAGCCTCCTGAATAACACTGGGGAGGGTGTTTGGGGGGCACTTTTTTACAGTACCCTCTCACATGCATCCTTCCATTCTTCAGTTTGTCTCCCCTGCACCCTGCTTTTCCCTAGACTTCTTTTCCATCTCCTTATCCGGTCTTCCAGTTCCTGTTTCTCACTGCCCACTCTGCTTTCAGCCATCCTCTCTCTGTATTTCCTGATCCTACCTTTCCTTACCTTCCTGACTCTTTTCTCATTCAGTTTCCAGTCCTCAGCCTGTCCCTGCCCCAATTCTCCTATCCCAAATGTCTGTAAGTAGAAATCCCAGAAAAATGTACACTAGTCCTGTTCCTCATAGAATTTGGACCGCTAACATTCTATTGCTGAACATTCTCTGAGTAACTGGTGTGATTGGCATCATTTTGTGATGTCACATCAGGATCATTGGTCTCACGACTACATGGGCAATAGAATTTTCCATGAATCCTCTGCCTACCTTTGTAAACTACCCAGAGAACTTTAGCTATGGGGTGGTATATAAATGTAATAAATAAATAAATAAATAATACCTCTTAAGCCACAGCCATTCTTTTGCTTTTATCATTTAATATGCCTCATTCATGCCATTTTTGACTTACTCAAGACTCCTTCTATCCAGCAATTCATTAACAACTACAAAACAGACCTTTTCACCTAGTACAGCTCCTTTGCCTGTGACAGCTGAAAACAGGCAGAAATTCAATATATGAGGATTTTATCCATGCTACTTCTCCTTGCTATAAATGGCCTTACCTATTGCCTTCTGCATGTTGAAGGCACACAAGCCCTACCCACCCACCCCACCAAAATGCTGACCTCTCTTAATTACACTCAGGTTTCCTAGCTGCAGTTTAGGGTTGGCAACTTTTCCCCCCTGTCCCTTTTACTGTCTCTTTAAGAGAGGGGCAGTGGAAGCTAGTGGCTCCAATTTTGGTGGGGCTGTGAATCCATTCCATGTTTCAGTCAGAAACATGTAGTTGGCACGGAAAAGAAACAATCAGAAAAAGCCAGAACTCTAAAGGAGCTATCCAAGGTGCTAAACCCTTATCCCCAAAATAGGTTCAATACCTTGGATAGCCCATTTATTCCTGGTTCTGAATGAAATCTAGAATGGATTTACAGCCCCACAGAAATCAGAGCTCCCACTGGATATGGGTAGGCAACTTGTGGCTGACAAATGTTTTGACCTACACTATAATCCTTCGCCATAGTCTACTCTGACTAGGGCTGCTGGGGGTTGAAGGCCAAAACATCTGGAGAGCCACAACTTGTCCACACCTGCTTTAAGAGACACACAACAAATTCTCGGAAGATTTTTTTCTCATCCTGTATACCAGGTAGCAACAAATAATTAACTGTGAACCGCCCAGAGAGCTCCGGCTATTGGGCGGTATAGAAATGTAATAAATAAATAAATAAATAATGACACCAGTTTGGCTTTTGACTGTTTTCAATGGAATGAGAATTTGCACTGAGGTTTTGAATGCTGTTTAGAAATATATGGATACAACAGCCCATAGAAGGCATACTATAAGCCAGGCTTTGGAGAGTTCCCTTCCCCTTAGAAACCAATGTCTTAAGCAACCTTGCTTTAAACCTTTTGAAACCTTTTGTGGTAACAGTCAACAACTTTTTATCAATTTGTCATTAATATTGGTAAATAACTCAGTAGTCATATATTTATCATTTAGGAAATGTTAATCTCAGAACACCTCTGGAGCTAAACTGAAGTTAGTGAGACTACTCTGGGATAAGTGTATCAACCACAGGAAGAGAAGCTACAGGAGACTACATAGCTTGGATGGGTTCTTTCCTTTACCATTTGTGGAGATTGGAATTTGGTTAAAACTGGAACTAACTGCAGTGAAAATCTCTCTCTCTCTCTCTCTCTTTCTCTCTCTGTCTCTGTCTCTGTCTCTCTCTGTCTCTGTCTCTCTCTCTCTCTCTCTCTCTCTCTCTCTCTCTGTGTTATATTCTTATTGTAAAATGACCATATGGTGGTCACAATCTAGAATATACCATCATTATAAAAGTCCAATAAAATACACAAATCAAAATAAAATACACACACACACACACACACACAGAGAGAGAGAGAGAGAGAGAGAGTTACTCTCTGACAAATTCAATATACACAACCCTTCAACTACTGTGAAATGTAGGCTTGCATCTGGATTTAGAGTAGATCTATAGAAACCAATGGGACTTAAATTAGTCATGACTCATTGATTCCAATTAAGCCTCATTGATTTCAATGGGTGTTCGTTGTATGACTAAATCTGGTTCCAACCTGTGCAGTGATGATAACAGTATGACTATGTAAGAGTGGATTGTAAAAGAATCTTCAGATAAGAGCTGTGAGCACAAAATTCGAGATTAGTTCAGTATCAGAGCGAGTTCATATGTTGCCTTTTGCAACATCAAGCAATGATTTGCTTGCCAACAGAACTCTCATGTCAATTGGCATCAGCTCAGACCACGTGGTTGGTTGGTTTTAATTCTTACTTTCAGCTGCAAGTAATGAAATGCTGAGATACAGAGGGGTGCTAACCATGGTTCTATGTGTGTGGATCACCCTTTACAATAGAAAGGTTATGAGTTCATCTACTAGGGAATGCAATTATTTATTTATTGCATTTATATCCTGCCATTTTTCATCTTGCAAGGAACCCAAGATGGCTTACATAGTCCTCTTCCCCTCCATTTTATCCTCACAACAACCCTATGAGGTAGGTAAGGCTGGGGACTAGAAGCCGGGTCCCCTGGCTCCCAGTCCAACACTCTAGCCACTACACCATACTGGCTCGAAAATGATGTTGTTTCCCCATACTCATGCTTTGCTGAGGCTACTATTTTCCCTGTCATTCATTTGCTAAATGTGGGTAGCTCAGCTGCTGCCATCTGTCCCCCCTCCCCAGCCCTCAGCCTGCCCCAACTGGGTGTCATTTTTCAGAGGCTTGTGGAAAGGTGGCTGATCCGAAGCAAGAGAGGAAACAAACCTATCATGCCAGGCACTGATATTATTAATTCACATTTCAGCTCTACCCTAGAAGGTTGCATTCACACTGCCTGCTGGTCCCCTTGGTCCAGCCATCTGTTCCAAAGAGAGGACAGCAGGGTGGAGTTGAATTCTTCCATCCGTTCTATTTGTAGACTTTTACATTATAGAGGCACAAGGGTCATTCCTAGGCCTGGTCCCATGGGCCCCATCACCAAACCTATTTCCCAGGGTCCTAGATCTATTCCATGGAGCCTGGATTGTCCATTGGTACAGATGGATGCTTTCCCCTGCACACACACACACACACACACACACACACACCTGCTTAATCACCATGCAAGGGGCAATTTTCATCGTAGATTACAATTGGGAAGGAAAAGGGTTAACTTCCCCCTTCCCACATGCAGCAATACCCCCTCCCCCCCATAAAACCCCTCCTCTGCATGGCAGTTTATTTTATTTATTTTATTTCATTTATTACATTTATATACCGCCCCATAGCCGAAGCTCTCTGGGCAGTTTCAGAGGAGTGGGGAAGAAATCTAGGGCAGAGTGTATATTAATAGAAGGAACTATTTTATTTGAGATGATCTGGATGAGAAATATAGACAAGTAGCTCTCTCAATCAATCATTTATTGTTACAGCCAATGACCAGCATGACAAGTTAAAAACACACACACATGTGGAATACAATACACATAGACTACACAAAATAAAAAATAAAATAAGAAATAAGGCCAAGGAAAAGGGGGAGAAAAAACATGACAGCAATATTATAAACTTTATGATCATACTGCGCTCTCCTGTAATTCCTTCTAAATTTGCGTATATTGATATAAAAGCATATGCAGATTCTATACAAATTTGTGCCCTATGGGCCTAGCCCCTGAAACTTTTTAGTGCCTAGCAACACCCTGCCCTGACAACATTTTTTGCTACAAATCTCACTTTAACAGTCCACAGTTGAGACCTGCAGGCAGTCATAGAATCACAGAATTATAGAATAGTTGAGTTGGAGGGGCCCTACAAGGCCATCGAGTCCAACCCCCTGCTCAATGCAGGAATCCTCAAATCTGACAATTTACAGTAAAATATGTCTTCTCAAAAATAAGTCCCTCTGAGTTCAATGGCACTTATTCCCAGGAAACAGGGTATGGGATTGCGTCTTTGGGAATTAATAGTGAGGGTTGGGGTGGGGGGTAGGAGGAGAAATGAACCGGAAATTTTCCAACATACCTGGAAGCAGCTCTTTGCCTGCCTCCCAAGTAAGAGTCAACACTGCCATCTACTGGCGTGCGTGTGTTTTTGTGTGTGTTTGTCAGCACAGTCTATGTTTGAATAACCATTTCTCATAAAGACAACAGCTCAAGGAACAAGACTTACATGGCAATACATGGACCGACTTCAGTTTTGCATGGTCTGCTTTGTTTTTCTCTGGAATCTCATTGCTCCACTCTTGCGTTTTAAAATGTACAAAGCAAGAGCTCAGATATAATTGATCTGTGCTGAGTGATTCTAAATATGCACTCTTACTTCATAAGAACATAACAAGGGCGCGCTGCAGGCTGGATCATGCCAAGACACAGCTTGTCTAGCATCCTTTCAAGGATCCCATCAGTTACTTCTTGTCCTACTGGGAAGTGATGCACACTGGAGCAAAACATCTTAACATCAATATATTCTGATGAGGTCTGAGCTTGCAGTGATTAACCACAAAAAGAGGTCTTGGAGTTGTGTGGGGCAGCTCAATGAAAACGTCAACTCAGCTTGCAGCCACTATGAAAAAGGCAAATTCCATGTTGAGAATCATTAGGAAAGGAATCAAAAATAAAAACTGCCAATCAAATAAAGCCTTCATACAAATCTATGATATGATCAAATTTCAGCCTTCTAGCTGTTGAAGAAGTACTGCACTTACTTACTTACTTACTTGTAGAGCATGTAGCTGTGTTAATTTATTTATTTACAATATTTATATACCGCTCCCCATTGAAAATTTCAGAGCTGTGTACAAGATAAAATAAAAACAGAATACAACACTTTAAAATAGATTTTAAAAGAAGCAAAAAGCAAAAAAAAAGAAGAAGCAAAATTTTTATTTATTTATTTATTTAGTACATTTCTATACTGCCCAATAGCCGGAGCTCTCTGGGCGGTTCACAAAAATTAAAACCATTCATAATATAAAACAACAGTATAAAACCATAATATAAAATACAATAAAAAAGCTCAACCAGATAAAAACAGCAGCAATGCAAAATTACAAATTTAAAACACCAAGTTAAAATGTATTTATAGATTGTTAAAATGTTGGGAGAATAAAAAGGTCTTCACCTGGCGTCTAAAAGCATATAATGTAGGTGCCAAGCGAACCTCCTTAGGGAGCTCATTCCACAGCTGGGGTGCCACAGCAGAGAAGGCCCTCCTCCTGGTATCTTCCTCCATTGCAACAGAAACAATGAAGAGTTTTATGACACCTCAAAGACTAACACATTTGTTGTGGCATAACCTTATAGCCCATTTCATCAGAGGCATAGAGTATTATTGCTATTTTCAAGTTCACATATTGTACATATAATGGTAGTGGAATATGGGGGGAGCAGGAAAGAATTGTGAGCAGTGATGTCAAAAGGAAATTAAATGAAGAAGTGAAAATCACATTATTTCAGTAGGGGTTCCGCAAGGCTCGGTGCTTGGCCCGTTGTTGTTTTCCTTATACATGTTGCCCTTGGGCAAGCTTATTCAATCTCATGGCCTCCAATATCATCTGTACGCCGATGATACACAACTATATCTGTCATCTCCGGAACTTTCTCCTGATGTTCACAATCGTATCTCGGCATGTCTTTCAGATATCTCAGCTTGGCTGCTTCATCGTCATTTGAAACTCAATATGGCAAAGACTGAATTGCTCGTTTTTCCTCCTAAACCTTCTCCTCATCTCTCATTCTCTCTTACTGTCAATGATGTTACGCTTACTCCGGTCAAGGAAGCTCGTAGCCTTGGCTTTATATTTGACTCCTCGCTCTCCTTTATTCCTCATATTGAGGCAGTAGCTAAATCTTGTCGATTTTTCCTGTATAATATTGCCAGGATTCGATCATTTTTGTCTGTCTCTTCCGCCAAGACGCTTGTTCATGCACTGGTTATTTCACGGTTGGACTACTGCAACCTTCTTCTCTCTGGCCTTCCTTCCTCTCACATCAGTCCGCTGGTTTCTGTTCACCACTCTGCCGCAAAGATCATCTTCTTGGCTCGCCGCTCTGACCATGTTATTCCGCTTCTGAAATCTCTTCATTGGCTTCCAATTCACTTCAGAATCCACTATAAACTTCTCCTGTTAACCTTCAAAGCTTTTCACGGTCTAGCTCCTTCCTATCTCTCCTCTCTCATCTCACACTATTGCCCCGCTCGTGCTCTTCGCTCCTCTGATACCATGTTTCTCGCCTGCCCAAGGGCCTCTACTTCCCTTGCTCGGCTCCGTCCATTTTCTTCTGCTGCCCCTTCTTCCAGAACATTTGAGAACTACAAGTTCAATCGCAGCTTTTAAAGCTCAACTAAAAACTTTTCTTTTTCCTAAAGCTTTTAATACTTGATGCTGTGCAGACTTTATACTGTTAGTTTTACCCTACCCTGTGCCTGCTTACCCTACCCTGTGCCTGTTTGCATTCTCTTCCCCTCCTTATTGTTTTACTATGATTTTATTAGATTGTAAGCCTATGCGGCAGAGTCTTGCTATTTACTGTTTTACTCTGTACAGCACCATGTACATTGATGGTGCTATATAAATAAATAAATAAATAAATATTATTATTATTATTAATAATGGCCATTCACAGTGCAGATGTTGCTGTGCACTGGGTATGCCAACTAACATGTGTACGATATATAAACCTGAAACTCCATGCATCTGATGGTGTAGGCTATACTCCATGAAAGTTTATGCCAGGATAAATTTGTTAGTTATTAAGGTGACACTAGACTCTTTGTTATATACTTTGGTAACCTTCAAAGAGAGTGTGAATCAATCAAAATTAAGCAACGTATATAAACCTTTTCAAGCAATGCAATCCTATGCATGTTTAGACAACAAAAGGTCCTACAATTCCCAGCATTTCCCAGCCAGCCATGCTGACTGGGGAATGCTGGAAGTTGTCAGACTTCTCTCTGCCTAAACATGCATAGGATTGTGCCCTTAATAAGGGAAATGATCATACTTCCTTTTGCCAAAGATAATGTTCAGATATTGTGTTCATTTCTGATAAAACATTTATAGAAATGCTAATGTGTTCTGAGCTCATTCTTTTTTAAATTCTCCAACAGTTTCTCACCACTGGCAGGGGTTGTAGCACATCTTCTTTCTTGTTTCCTAAGGGTTTGTGTTTGTGGGTTTTTTTGCAAGTGGCAATAGCAGCAACTGTGTTGGCAGCCAAGTTCCTATTTTGCATCTTCCACAATGCCCCGTACCTAGCATTGTTCTAAGGTAATGTGGAGAGGGGGAAGTTGGCCACCATTAAAAAAATGGTGAAGAAAATTTGGAGAAAATTCCTCAAGGGCCTTAGCTAGACCTAAGGTTTATCCCAGGATCATCCCGGGGTCATCCCTGTTTATATAAATGACACACAGGGGATCCTGGGAGCAGGCAGGGACGACCCCGGGACAATCCCAGGATAAACCTTAGGTCTAGCTAAGGCCAAGGTAGCATTTCATTTCTGGGGCAGTGGATGGTGCTATAAAAATAAATAATAATAAAAAATAATAATAAAAAAGAAAAGAAAAATCTCAGAGCTTTTCTGAGAAAAAAATGTCTTCTGAGAGAGCATTTTATAATTTATTTTGAATTTATTTTGGTGGTGTTTCGAGCTTACCAAATCATGGTGAGGTAACCAAGGGTGCTGCATGTGCTTCCTGATTTGAAAAAAGCCCCATAGGAGGAATTATATCAGGATGTCTTTCCCTGGGCTATAATTAAACTACAGGAATTTAAGGATGCTGCCAGAGAAATGATTGTACAATGAAAGAGAGGACACTCACACACACTCCTCAACCACCTCATAAGTAAGGTAAGCACAGAAACCCTGAACCCAATCCATAAGAATTCTGAAATCCTTTTTTCCTTTGTACTTCTTTTCAAAAACCAATTTCTTTTCTCTCAAATTTTGATCAAATGGGAAGGGCAAAAAGAGCGGTGAGATAAACAATATAGTGTATATAAAAGGAGGCACTGAGACAAAGAACATACTGTAACTTCCTTAATTTTTGCACAGACAATCTGTGGCAGAGACTGCAGACTGAGGCATCATCAACATTTATCACTTACATGCCACTAGAAGGCACTAGATCTAAGCCTAAGACTGAAATCTGAAGCATACTTTCTTGAGAGTAAATATATCATTGAAATAAATGGGACTCACTTCTGAATAAACATAGTAAGAATTGGGACAGCATGAGCCAATTTGTGCATTGTCGTGGGAAGGGATGGGACGCTAACTCATAAGAACATAAGAATTCTTGAGTAGGTCCATGGGTGCATGTTGAGGTGCTCCAGTCAGGCCCAGGAGAATGTCTCTTGTAAAGGGAATGGGTCTTATTTGCCCACTCAATACCAAGCCACCCAAAAATACAACATTACAGCAGGGATCAATATACTGTTGTTGTGAAAATTCATTCCCCCTGCCCCTTAACTACTGTGGGGATTGCACCCAAGTGCATAGGGAACAGAGAAATCTGGGTGGAAGAGGGTGGTCTATAACCAGTGGAGTCTGGGGCAGTGAATCTGCTCTGGGTTTCAGTCAGAACTCTAAAGGAGCTATCCAAAGTGTGGAACCCTATTCGCCCAAGATGGGGTCAGCACCTTAGATAGCTCCTTTGGAATGCCGACTGAAACCCAGAGTGGATTTACAGCCCACTGACATTGGAGCCACCAGCCTCCACTGCTTGTAACATCAACATCCTTGCTAATAAAAAGAGTACTAGTGGTGTGACCCTGTGAGTCTTTGTTCCACTATATCACTAGCTGTGGTCTCTACTTCCCTTGCTCGGCTTCGTCCATTTTCTTCCGCTGACCCTTACGCCTGGAACGCTCTTCCAGAACATTTGAGAACTACAAGTTCAATCACAGCTTTTAAAGCTCAGCTAAAAACCTTTCTTTTTCCTAAAGCTTTTAAAACTTGACTTTGCTCTGACTTTATACTGTTAGTTTTACCCTACCCTGTGCCTGTTTGGTGCATTCTCTTCCCCTCCTTATTGTTTTATTATGATTTTATTAGAATGTAAGCCTATGCGGCAGGGTCTTGCTATTTACTGTTTTACTCTGTACAGCACCATGTACATTGATGGTGCTATATAAATAAATAAATAAATAAATAAATAAATAAATAATAATAATAATACAGCCCATGCTGGTTCTACTATTGGCCCCATCTGCCCTGCAAACGGGCGAGTAAGCAGTGTTTTATTTATTTTTATTATTGCATTTATATCCTGCCTTTTTTCCTCCAAGGAACCCAGGGCAGCATACATAATCCTCCTGCTCTCCATTTTATCCTCACAACAACAACCCTGTGAGGTAGGTTGGGCTGAGGATCTGTGACAGGCCCAAAGTCACCCAGTGGGTTTCCATGGCTGAGTGGGGACTTGAACCCAGATCTCCCGACTCCTAGTCCAACACTGGTGTAGTGGCTAAAAGCCCATGGACCTATGCACTGAGCAGGTGTGAGGCCTGATGGCCACACGAGTACATCTGAGCCCCCTTCCAAGGGTCCAAAAAACTGAGCGTGACGTACATCTTCCATTTTAAAGGAAAACCCAGCTATCATGAACCATTCTTTTCTAACCTTCAGATGAAGCCCTATGTACAGAAAAGCTTGAACTAGAGCACCTTTGAAGTGAGGAAAGGAAGACGGCCCTGCCCAAAAGCAAGGATCCTGAAGAGCTAACAATGGGCCCTGACATCAAAGAGCACCTGGAGGATGACTAAAGGCCCTAGAATGCTTCCCAGTGAACAAGGCCCTTGGGTTTTGCCAGCTAACCATATTTGTTGCTGTCCTGTGTTTTCCCTCTGATTGCCTGACCTTTCCCCTCTGATGTTGCATCCTCCCTCCCATCAGTAAGCAATTGGGTGCTGGCTTGTTACTTAAGCTTGCCTTTTGCATTCGGGCCAAGGAGCTGCTGATAGAGTGTGCTAATCGTGCCAGATGATATATATATATATATATATATATATATATATATGCCGTGACACTAATTGTTTCCACTAGTAGGGGTCAATAGATTGTAAATGGCCAGCTGGAGCAAGTAAAGCACTTCTAAAGAAGGGGAAGTCACTTCTGTTAATTAAGCAGAATTGAATGGAGGGTCACTTCCATTGCAGATAGGATTAGGAATTATCTGTAATGGATAACCACCCAGGGATAGATTAAAGGGCAGGAGGCGGAGCCTTATGCAGGACACACACAGAGGTCGGCTCCTTCCAAGAACGGTATTGTAGAGCCAGGATGGTCAGCAGGAGTCAAAGCTGAATCTGCTGGTAGATCTCTGGGTGATTTGCAGGAAGTCTGCAAGGATGGCCAACTGTTTAACCATAACAGCAATAAAAATACTCCCCTCCCAGATGAATTTATACTGCCCAAATTGAGAAGCTTGGGATAACCAGGAGTGAATTTTTGTGCAAAGGGACTGTGACGTCCTTTCAGTGTTCTTACTCGGAACAAATTCCTGAACTCAGGATTCTTTCATTCTAAGGATGTGTCTTTTGCCCAGGCTCTGCTTGAGGGATCTCAGGGTTCTAATAAAAACAACAACATTGTTTCCACAAGTCTAAAGTCAACCCACCCCTGTTGTACAGAGTTATATACTTCTTCTTTTGTAGCCAAAGAGCAAAAGTGTTATCGGTGAATGCAATGGGCTCATTTAGAGTGCATTTCACACAACAACCACACCAGGAATATGGTGAACAAGAATAGATATGTTCAGATGAACATTTTTATTTATTTCAGTCCCCAAACAAATACACCTAAAGGTGCAATCCTATAGATGTTTAGACAGAAATAAAGGCCTACAACTCCCAGCATGTCCCATGCTGGCTGGGGAATGCTGGGAATTGTAGGCCCTTTTCTCTCTCTAAACATGTATAAGATTCACCCCAAAAGGATTTTGTTTGGTAAAGCCATGTCTGCATGTTGCTCTTTTCAGGGATTTGATGACTTCATACAATACATCCTATGTGCACATATCATATACAGTGGAGGAGGGCCTCCCACCCATCCCCAGAACATATGAAGACAATTTAGTGACCAGTTCATGTGCTTGCCAGTTGTGATGATGGCTGGGTGTCTTGCACGAGAAAAATATTTTTACAGAGATATTTCTTCTTGAAGTTTTAGTCCATCCATACAAGTGGCACACAAGTTTCTCCTCACCCATTCTGCCTATGCAACCATCCTGCAAAGGAGGTTAGACAGAGAGAGTGACTCACCCAAGGTTGTGATTGTGGCTGAGTAGGGCAGTCGGCCTCAACCTGAGTTGAAAAACTGCATTGCTGCCTATTACCTACTGAGCCATCTTCAAAGCTTCGTTGTGGACATTCAAAGCCCTGAACAATACAGGGCCAGAATACCTCCATGACCACCTTCCCTGAGATATTCCAAGGAGGCCTTATTGGTTGTTCTACAACCAACAGTATGTTGTGGGGTAATGGCAATAAGGAGGTGGCGCCCACCCTCTAGTCTAGGACACTCTCCCATGTGTGATTCGGGAGGCAGGAACTGTAGTGAGCTTCAAACACCTTGTTAAAATACACTTGTTCATCACTTGGGCTTTCCTTGGCTTCTGATCGATCATGACACTACTCTGTTTTACTGCTTTTGTTGTAACATTTTAAGGTATTTATTGTTGTTGTTTTATAATGTACTGTATATGCTTTTCTGTAAACCTCTTGGAGATACTGAGATGTCAGGTGGTACAGAAGCTGCAGCTTAAATCAATCAACCAGCCATAAACCTGCTGCCAACCAAATGTGATGTACCACAACTCCCATTATCCCCAGCCAGCATGGCAGGTATTCTGTAAACAAGTCATCTGGAGAGGCTGAAGTACTGAGCTGGACTTTGATCTCCTCAGTTCTACTCCAGCACTCTACCCACTGCACTGACTCTCAAGTCTGTCTTTGCAATGACAGGCTATAGGCTGTTATAGCACTGAGTGAGCAGTAAGTGAAAGTAGCAGCTTCCTTGTAAACCTGCTCTTAACATTGGCTGAAGGCATTTCCACATTTCCTTTTAAAAATCACCTCCTTTTCTAGTGTATTTATCACATCTCCACTGGATTTAGTGTTGCCAACAGTTGGGCATCTGAGAAATACGTGGTCTATTAAAAAACAAAACAAGATCAATCAACACTTTCAGTACTATATTGACCCTAATTTCTCAAATGTTTTGGTGAGGATTAGCTAAAACTGAGTTGTTCTTTACTTTACCCAAACATAGTTTCCCACATGTCTGTATTTTGGTTTCTTTTTCATATCCACTACATATTGTGGTGTGGGCAGAATTTTAATGACATGGAAAGGGTGGGTGGGTGAAAATGTGGATGGGTAAGAATTTTAATTTGTTGGTATCATGTCTATATGATAAACATTTTGCAATAGATTGTATATCAAAACATGTATTGATTTAAAAAAAATAGTGCATTTTTTTAATCAGCAGGTGAATCATATTGAAGCATGGAGGCAAACATCTTATGGATTGATTGTATCCAATGTTAGTCTAACTTAAGTTCCATTTGTTTCAATGTGTTTATTCTAAGTAGATACAATCCCATGTCTGCAGATAATGCTGCTGTTAAAAGTTAATTAATGCTGTAAATAACTCAGTTTAAAAAACGTAGCCACATCAGGAAGATTCAGAAGTGAGGGGTGTTTTTTGTTTTGTTTTTGCTCTAAAGTTAGCCATGCTATGCTCTACCTTTGGCATGTGCACAGAAGAGAAGACTTCCCCATAGGCTTGGTCTGGAATGTATACAGCTCTGGTATTACCTTTGTGGATGGGGGACCAAACAGTGCACTTCAAGCAAAGCACTCTGTTCCTAGGTGACACAAAAAGGCCAAGAATGAAAATGTCTTGGGGATAATGCAAAAAACCCATCTATATACCCCTCATCTGTTAGCACTCAAAATAGCACTGAAGTGACATTAGCTACAGAGGGAGAATCCAATGTCCCTAGCAGCAACCCAAAGGAGATTTGTGGGAAGCCATTCTGATTCTCTGCAACAGCTGCACACTGGCATTCACTCCTGGAGATCTAACCTAAGCAAGAGACTAACTGAATGTCTTCAACACTGAGCCTGTGGTCATCAATGTGCCCTTACATACCTCTCTTGGTGTCCACCAAGCTTTCTGTTCCTCCAGCTTTTTTTTTTAAGGCTGGCATGCTACAAAATGCAGTGCTGAACCCCAGCACTATCTTCATTTGGGTTCAAAGAGTGATTTTGTGTTTCGGAGCTCAGTCTTACGGATGCCAGCCAGAGAAATCCACAACAGATTAAAATGAGTTTGGATAATTTCTATGAAACCGACCTGGAAATTTTGCAGCAGACTGGTTTATTCTAAGGTGTGTGGATTCCAGAGACTTGCAGGCTGGTTTTTCACTTTTTGGTGGGATTTGTGTGAATTCCTGACTGTTAGAGCAGTACGACAATGGAACCAGTTACCTAGGGAGGTTGTGGGATCTCCCACACTAGAGGCCTTCAAGAGGCAGCTGGACAACCATCTGTCAGGGATGCTGTAGGGTGGATTCCTGCATTGAGCAGGAGGTTGGACTCGATGGCCTTTTAGGTCCCTTCCAACTCTACTATTCTATGATTTTATGATTAGTACTTATTTGTACTTGTACTAATGCATTCTTGCACTAATACACCTTAGTGCAAGTGGAACTAAATTCTCCTACATCCCTCTTAAAAAATCCAATTCCACCAATGAGTAGACGATGGAGGAAAAAGATGCTTGACAATGCACAAAACACAGAGAGAACAGATTTAACAAAATTTGTACATCCATACTCAGACTCCACCTCTGCCTTGTACTTAGGTTCTTGCTTTTCTTTTAGTCTTACCTGTTGACTTCTGAGAAATGAATGTTATTAATTGGCCATGCCCCTATGATATGCATTTTTTAAATGGGTAAGTTGACCTCCCATGGCAGCCACTTTGTGAGAGCATCCGTATCACTCTGGCAAAATTCCCCAGAGAACAAAAAGTTTGGGGACCCTAAAGCAACTCTTGTATGCCCACTTATATGGACAAGTATACTATGGACACATGGAAAAGTTCACAAACCTCTCCATGTATGAAACACGCCAGTTAAAGCCTCATGGAACAACTCGGTAGGACATATTTCTGAGTAAAAGAGCTTAGATCAATGCACACAAGGCCCTTTAATGGAATCACTTACTTTCAAGTCAGTGGATTTCAGCCTAATCTTATGCATGCTGAGTCAAGAAGCTTGACTGAGTTCAATTGGTTTTATTCTCAGGCAAGTGTATATGTGTCTTGGATTGCAGCTTTCTGATTGGTAACCCCTCATACTCAGAGCTGGTATCAGGGGTAAGCATAGTCAAGCACTTGCTGAGGGCCACACCCCAGAAGGGGACCCCGGATATGAGCCCCCTGGAGTTGCTCCTCCTTTTCAGCATCACAACCTGATCATTCACCTGTCACTGACTCCAGCTCAGACCGCAGTGGTGGTGGTGAGGAGGAAGAGGAGCAGTGCTTGCTCACTGGCTCTCTGCCTGTCAAGCAAGGAAGTGGTAGAAATGATGAGGAGTAGAAAGAGGAGCAGAAATAGGAGTTGGTGAAGATGGCAGTAAGAAAATTAAAGGTGTCTTGCCCAACAGCCTTCCAAACCCGCCAGCTCTGCTCAGACCTTAAACCAGGTTTGGTTTGCCAGAAATTCTTAAGCCCTAAGACTGAGACTTAAGAGGTGGAGTTTGGGGGGCTAAGGGCAGTGGAGGCTAGTGGCTCCGCTTCCAATGGGTCTGTGAATTTCTTATGGCCAGAACTCTAAAGGAGATATCCAAGGTGCTGAACTCTACCTCCAGAATACATTCAGCACCTTGGACAGCTCCTTTAGAAGTCTGGCCGGTTCTGACTGAAACCCAGAATGGAAACACAGCCCCACTGAAATCAGAGCCATCAGCCTCCACTGGGTAAGGGTTAACTATGGACTTGGAGGTGTAGCTTGCCTGCCCCTTTGGCCGGACTCGGATCTTGCTCCTTCCCCTGGATGTCCTGAGAAGAAGCCACAAAAAAACGAGACCTCCTGCAAGACCTAGGCCACACAAGTGGTACAACTAAGTAATTTTAGACCCTGACTTACGTTTTTATTGGGGGGGGAGGGGCTCTAGAAGCCCCCCGTGTATTATTTCAGTTGCGAAGCACACCATTCACAATTCTCTTCTCCCCAACCACCATCACCATTTCCATACTTCAAAACTGGTTATACTTTCCTGATACCTTGGAGCAAAACAACAACAACAAACTGTTTGCCAACAATGGTGTGTGTATTTTTTGTTTAATATTCTGAGCACGGGCCGTTTCCTGTTTTAAACTCCCTTAAATCATAGCGTCATTACGATGACAAGAATACCATAGGCTAGCCTAGGTGCTGAGGTATTTGCCACTGCCCCGTCACCTGCCATCCCTCGGGTCGTTATTTGGGGGGACCACGTGGCTGCGCGGCCCTGGACTTTGACCCCCGGGTCCAGCCGTGGGCTGCACCGCTGCGCCACACCCGACGACATTGCTGCCGAGGATGGGCCTGAACTGAACATTGGCCCTCCAGTCAGGAAAGCCCCGGGTCAAGTTCTATGTCCCATGAGCCATTTCGCACCGGGCTGCTTTGGCGTCTTTTCCAGCTCCGCCCTGCTTTCCAGAAGCACCCAATCGTACCGCCTGCTGCAGGCCTCGGGCCTCTTGCGCCGGTGTTAGGGGCGCCTGATCTCTGGCTGCGGGTCAGGAGAGAGAGGGGCTGCCGCGGTTGCAGCCCCCCAACTCCTGCTACGGCGTTTGCTTCCCTCCTTCTCCCCCCGCAACTCTACAGCCAGTGGGACAATGCCGACTTTTGAACCTCTAACCACTAAGCAAACAGACCTTGCGCTTCGCTCCACAATCCAAACACGCTTTATTGACCGGCGTTCCATAGCAACGGAGGCACACGAGGCTTCCTCCGTCGCCTGCCAGCCAAAGCTCCGGGTGTGGCCGCCGCTTTCCAGAGCCGCTGAGCAGCACGACTTCAGCCGGGAGAACTCCAGCCAGCCTCGCCGCCTCGCCCTTGGCGTCCTTCGCCGCTATTAGGCTGTTGTTAATAGATGTTTAAAGAGGTACCGGGGCTCCAGCCTGCCTGGGGCGAAAAATGTGGGCTGTTTTTTCCGAAGGCTCTTTTGTCCCTTTGTTGTTGGTTCATCTCACTACCTCCCGGCCTCCAGTGGCGTCCTTTAAAGGGTGCGTAAGAGACAGAAGTTCAACAGGTGAAGCTTTCCCTTAGAATCCACACCCAGTGATGGGAGAAATGTTGCCTGTAGAGTTTTGACTTGTCACACAGTGGGAAAGATTCTACTGCAAGCCTGGTACGTCCATGGGAAGGACGGGGCAATCCACACATGCCCAGCGGCAGTCTTGTCTTTACGAGTTCCCTTTCTAGAGCAGAACTCTAGTGCAAATTAATCCTCTTTACTAGGCTCCATATATTTGCCAGCTCTGAACAACAGGGGTTAAGCCAAGGCAACAAATCACTTCCAGTACACCAGAAGTGGGCAGAGGGTAGACCTCCAAATGTTTTGGACTTCAACTTTTAATTTTTGTGAACCGCCCAGAAAGCTTTGGCTATTGGGCGGTATAAAAATGTAATAAACAATAAATGAAACTTCCCAGAGTGGGAAGGCAGATTTTAAGCATACTGATGTAAGACCCTTAGAAAGATCAATGGGACATCTTGCAAACATATGGATTTAGGCTTGTGATGCTGCTCCTACAACCCAATCCTATTTGAAAGCAGGGCCAGATTTCAAATACTCAAAAGTTTGGAACTTTTCAAAATCCAGAACTTTGATGCTAAGTTCAATTTTTTTGGCCATTTTCAATGATGTTTGTTGCAAAACGTCATCTTACCTACAATTACACCCAGTCCTAAACACTCATATGAAACACTATCGTTTTCAATAGAACATCACTCCATGCAAGTGAGTCTAGGATTCGAGTTCAGTCAATAGGATAGATCTCTGGGTTGCAATTTGGCAACCATGCACAAAAGTCCTGCTGAAATCCATAGGGCATTTTGCTTACAGTTAACTTGGATTCCATTGATTTCAACAGAACTTAGATGCAGATACTAACTTCCTCTGAATCGTGTCCAACATGTTGGGGTTCTTGCATCCTGTACTTTGCCTATGGGTGGCAACACAATTGAGCAGGAACAACAACACAGCTAACATGGCAAATGAGTACATTGCATCAGAAGACCTAGCAAAATGGAAAATTCCAAGTGTTCACCATTTTCAGAGGCAAGTCAAGGGAGATGTGAGAGGATTTCCCATAAGGTGCGTGACCAGTTCTTGCAGTTACTTACCACAGCTGGGACTTGTCTCAGTAAGGGGGTCCCAGATTTTGGCTAATGGAATACGCTTTCAAGTCAATCTGACCATGAATAAATATATACGCATATTATATTAACAAACCATTCTGTGGGTCTGTGGATTGGCTGTTTTTCTCTGCCATGTCCCTCTCAGGATATGTGCGTGTGTGTCAGTGGAGGCTGGTGGCTCCCATGTCAGTGGGGTGCTGAATCCACTCCAAGTTTTAGTCAGAATCAGTCAAAACTCTAAAGAAGCTATAGCTCCTTTAGAGTTCTGACTGAAATCTGGGGCAGATTCACTGCCCCACTGACATTAGATTCATGATCCTCCACTGGTGTTGGTGTTATCCTGCATGGCTTTGGGGGCAAAATCCAGCAGGAAGTTGCATTGCAAATATCCTATTCAAATGAATGAGAACTATGGATGGAACTACCGTGTTCCTGCACTGCTCCATTCATTTCAACGAAGCTTGCTTGAGCAAAACAATGTCCCAGCTACATTATATCCTTTTTATTAGAAACTTCTCTGAGTGCTTTCCGGCTGGAAAGTCAGTTTACACATGTAAAATTAAAAGGACAAGAATAAATGTTGCCTCTGGCAACCACTTCACCTCCACCTCCCCAAAGTTGGAATGCATCTGAGTTATTAATTGGATTAGGATAATTCATTTCAAGGAAACCTACTTTAAGGTAAATGTGCTTAGGACTTCAGCCTTAATTGCACCAACAGTTTGATTCTATACATGGCATTGGAACTCAGAACTAAGTCCTATTGAACACTGCAGGAGGTACTCCTGTGTAAACATATAAGGTGACCATATGAAAAAGAGGACAGGGCTCCTGTATCTTTAACAGATATACGTATAGGAAAGGGAATTTCAGCAGGTGTCATTTGCATGCATGCAGCACCTGGTGAAATTCCCTCTTCATCACAACAGTTAAAGCTGCAGGAGCCCTGCCTAATGTGACCAAATACAAAAGAGGGCAGAGCTCCCGCAGCTTTAACTGTTGTGATGAAGAGGAAATTTCACCAGGTGCTGCATACATACAAATGACACCTGATGAAATCCCCTTTCTATGCAATTGTTAAAGATACAGGAGCCCTGTCCTCCTTTTCATATGGTCACCTACATATATAGAAGATTGTGTTGCAAGTGTTCTCTGGACTGCACCTCTTGCTTGCAAAGCGAAGTCCAAGAAATCAATAAAACCTGCCCTGAAACTTATGAGAAAGCATTTTCCTTATGAAATGAATGGGGCTTCCAAATAGTGATGTAGTGGTAAATTTCAAAGGGCAGGCACTCATCATGACTATCCCCATAGCCACACACACCTGGAAGAGTCAAAAAATGCAGTCAGCTATGTTGATCTAGCTCAACAAACCACTTCTACTGTGTGTTTTTCTGCCTCCACCAGGAGCAGGTCTTTTGTAGAGCTTAATTGCCCATTCAACTACAAGCCTCCCCAAAATACTTCTCATTACAACAGGAAACAATGAATTCTTATGGGGGGAAAGTTCGTTCCCACCCACCCACCCACCCAAGCTACTGTGAGGATTGCAATTAAGCCAGTGGAGACTGGTGGCTCAGATGTCGGTAGGGCTGTTGATTCCATTCTGGATTTCAGTCAGAACCAGCCAGAACTCTAAAGGAACTATCCAAGGTTCTGAACCTTATTACAAAACTGGTACAAGCACTTTGGATGGCTCCTTTGGAGTTCTGACTGAAACCCAGAATGGAATCACAGCCCCACCAAAATCAGAGCCACCGGCCTCCACTGAACTAAACTCAGAATGAACAGGAATGTCTGAGAAGGATGGCGGATGCCATCAGCATTCCTGCTGAAAAGCAAAAAAATGGCATCCCTTGAGCCCCGACTAATATATGCTGGCATTTTTGGCATTGTCGCCCTGCCCCTTTTGCCTTCAACTCTATCCACCACTTGGATATCA
The DNA here is from genome assembly GCF_023053635.1 of Elgaria multicarinata webbii. Classification (NCBI taxonomy): domain Eukaryota; kingdom Metazoa; phylum Chordata; class Lepidosauria; order Squamata; family Anguidae; genus Elgaria; species Elgaria multicarinata. The sequence continues at coordinate 110,369,226 of NC_086175.1, read as the reverse complement.
CTCCTGAGAGCTTCTCTGAAACTAAATTAGGCCCTTGGCTTCCAAAGCCATATGCAGGATTGGGCTATTAAGTACTTCACATTGCAGATATTTTTGCAATATTCTCTTCAGAACATTTGCCCTTTGCATCCCTCTCTCTCTCTCTCTCTCACACACACACACCTGGATGAATGACCACCAGCACCTGGTCTACAAGCTCTTTTACAAGAAATGTGCTTTAAGTACCTTGCTTCAGAACATTTCCACAGCTTCTTTTCTCAATCTTCTCCTGCCAGCTATAAGTATAAAATGGCTTCTCCCTTTGGTATATTTAGGGTATCAAGAAAACCAAGTGAAATACGCTTTAATTTTTCTTTTCTTCTTTTACCATTATCATTTATCATTAGCCCGACAACATTGGTAATAAAAACAACAACAGCAAGAACAACAACAAGAAAAACAACAAGAAAAGGCATTCCAGGCCCAATTCCCTGAGATACGGTGTTTTCATTTTCAAGAAATGTGTTGGTTACAAGGCATCTGCTGGAGCGTGGAGGAAAAAAAGATGAAGCAAATTAAGGAAAATCAACTCCCTCCCCTGCCCCCAATGAAACTTGGGTCGCTCACAGTACCATTTTGTACAGATGTGGCGCAAAACGCCGGAGTGTGGCGCTTTTTTGTGAAGTCCATCGTAGTGCACAGGTGGGAAGGACAAAGAGGCACTGCAGCCTCTACTCATCAGTTCTGTTGATGAACCAGTGGCCTTTCCCACCAGGGACTGGGGTGCATGAGCACCTCCCCTTTAAGAACATCTCAAGAGCTCTGCTGGGTCAGACCAAGGGTCTATCCAGGCCAGCATTTGTTCGCACAGCGGCCAACCAGCTGCCCATGGGAAGCCCACCAGCAGGGCGTTTCTGTTTATTGAAGGAGAGCAGGAAATCTCCAACTGCTCGGTCCATCCTTCCAGCTGCCCTCACTGCACAGTGGGGGGTGCTAAGCCAGTGGCACCCAAGACTCCTCCGTTGGGGCCAGAGCCCGTTGTCCCTGGCTGCATGGAGGAGACTGGGCTCATGGGTTCAGAACCACTATGCACCCCGCCTGGTTGAGTTTGTTGCAACTTCTTCTTGTTGATCTTCCTTTCCTTGGCCCGTCTGTTCTGAAACCAGATCTTTACCTGGGGGTGGAGCAGGGGGTGGGGGAGAGAGAGGAAAACAAAGTAAGTGCTAGTAAATTAGACAGCTGGGGATACATACAATGCTTGCCTAATGTTGCTTTCAAATAATCCTGTTCATGCTGAGGGACTAGAATTGTGCTTTTATAGACTAGAGCTAAAACTGTAATCCTAGACATACTAAGACTGCAATCCTAGACATACTTACCTATGACTAAGGCCCATAGAGTAGAGCAGGGGTTATTTAGAGTAAATTTGCAGGGGACTGAGCTGCATGAGCAAAAAATACTTACATCCCCCACCCACCCAAAAAGGACAGGGAGTGGAGATGTGTAGAAAGAGGGTGGACTCCTCATAAATTCCTGAGAATCTAAGCTCTTCTTTTCAAAGCAGAAAGATAACGTGTTTTCGGCAGGAGAGAATGGACACCTTGATTTGTTATGGAGATGAAATATTGTATACCATGAAGTTCACATCTTCTTAGTAAAACAAATAAGACCAATAATAATAATAATAATAATAATAATAATAATAATAATAATAATAATAATAATAATAATTTTACAAATTAGAAGTAACTCAAATATTCTCACACCAAAATCTAATGGGCCAAAGTAAAATTTCAATGGGAGAGCATTGAAATTTAGACATGCCTAAATATATAATTTAGTGTATAATTCAGACATGCCTAAAACACTTCTTTGCCTGCATTCTGGGATCTCACTCCCCTTGAGATGTCAGACATACCTATCCCACTCCTAGGCTGAGCTCAGGGAAAACTGGTGCTGCAGGTTGAAAGGAGAAGCCAGCTGTTCACAGAGCTGACTGGCTGATGGATATGATTCCCCCCTCCCTCTCCCATCCCAGAATGATTTTTCAACTTTAAAAAAAATGATTGAAGTTTAAAATAAATAAATAACTTTTTTTTTAAAAAAAAAAAAGCACTGGATGAACTTCTAATCACAGAAATATACAAGTGGCTCCAGTGGTATAACAGTAAGCTTTGAAGTTGGGGTGCTCATCATGATCATCCCCATAGCTATGCTCAAATGCAGGCAGCTGTGGTGACCTGTGTGCAAGAGAGGGGGGGAAGGGGGAAAGAATATGTATGAGAGAGGGGGGGAAAGGGTGAGGCAGGAAGGAAGAGAGAAAGGGGTGTGTGTGTGTGTGTGTGTGTGTGTGTGTGTGTGTGGTATTGACAGAATTGAATTTCTTTTAGTTCCCAAATTTGCACAACTGCAAATTTCTCAAATTTGCATGTGCGAAAATGCACAATCTCCCCCCAAGTGTGCAAATTCCTTCAAAATTCACATGTTCACACTTTAGCCTGGGGGTGGGGCGGAATGCATGTTTGGGGCTAGATTTTTTTTTAATTCTTGAATATATTTCCATGATTAAATTTGTGAAAAACGGTCAGAAAGTCTGCGGAATCCACCTGACAGGGATAGTTGGTCTGCTGTGAAATCTGCACTGGATCAGAAAGTAGATTACCTCCCAAGTCTAAATACATCTGAACACACATGTAAGCCTGTCCTTAACTTTTTCATGGAAATGAAACAGACTTATGCTTCAGCTGAATTGTGTCCCATGGAACATAATTATAACCAAGAATAACTGTCCCCAACCACAAAGACAAGTGAACTTCCAGGTTCATAACGTAAAGGATACCAACATGATTTTGATTACACAGAAAACTCACAATGTCCTTGACAAATCCAACAGCTTTAAGGCACAATCCTATGCAAGTTTAGATGGGTGGGGGGAGAGACCTGTAGGCCTTTTTTCTACCTAAACCTGCATAGGATTGAACCCTTATTAATCTCAACTGGGGACAAGCCACTATAAGTTCATTCAACAACAGCTATATAGAAGTGAACACCACATAGTAATGAAATAGTCACCTTCCTTTTAAAAGAAGAAGTGTACATCCAAAACAGTATTCCAAAGTATCCCATGAGGCAATCCCTATGCTTTTGGTGGTGGTGGGGGGGTATCCAAAGCAGAGGATGTGTGTTCAACAAAGGAACCTGCCCATCTACCAAGTGAGGCCCATTGCTCCATCCAACTCAGTATTGTCTACCCTGACTCAGCAGACGCTCCCCAGGCTATCAGACAGGACTTTCCCCCAACCCTATGCTAGAGACACCAGAGCTTGAACCTGGGCCTTTCTCACACAGCACATGCACTCTACCCCTGAGTCCTTCTCCAGTCATGCATTCCCAAGTCTACTACATTACAGCTGCAGGAGTGGAGGCTGATGGCTCCCATTTTGGTGGGGCTGTGAATCCATTCTGGGTTTTGATCAGAACTATCCAGAATTCTCAAGGAGCTATCCAAGGTACTGGACCTATTTTGGGGATTGAGCTCAGCACCCTGGATAGCTCTTTTAGAGTTCTGGCTGGTTCTGATTAAAACCCAGGATGGATTCACAACCCCTCTGAAATTGGAGCCACCAGCCTCCACTGGGTTGCAGTTCTATGCACATCTATTTGGAAGTAACTCAGTGGAACTCATTTCAGATTAAAGATGCCTCAGCCTGGGATACGCAAGTGAATTGCATGACCTTAATTCAGCCTGCATGATTTGTGACTCTCCATGCCAAATACAACCCATCAACCATATATTTTATTTATTTATTCACAATATTTATGTGTCACTCCATATCTAAAATAGATTCTGGAGTAGTGAACATAAGAAATACAAAAGTAAAAAGATTAAAACAGCATATTAAATTGTTCATTTTAAAAACAGAATACCAATAAAAACTGTGGCTGATGGGGGGGTCAAACACCTACTAGGCTACATTCAGCTGGGGAGGGGGCACACTGCCTTAATTTCAGCACAGCCATTGCAAAATGTGGAAAGCAATGACAAAAAGTGGCTTAGCCTACAATTTTATGCATACTGTTAATTTCATCATAACATCGCAAAAACTGGCACAAAACCCATCAGTCAATATCAGGTTTAAAGCTCTTTGTTGCATGGATGAATGAAAAATTCTTCCTGGATTGGTCTGCATCAGGACCATTATTCATAGCAATCCCACCATTTAATAGGCATATGATTTAACATTATTCATGAGAGAGGTGGCTTTCCCGGGGTGTGGAGGGTGCAACATGTCTATATCTAGGATTGGAAATAGTTCATTTGGGCACACTATACGCTAGTTTGGATTCAGAATGGTTTACTTCAGTGGCACTTTTGTCAAAGCGTCAAGCAAGGGTCTGGGGTCCCCCTCTTTCCCCCCTTTTCTTTTTATGGGCATATATATTCAGCAGGGGGGAAACTATTGGAAAACTCAGCTAAGGATGGTAAGAGGGGGAGGAAGAGAAAGTAAATCCCTGGTTTATATCCAAAGTACAACAGCAGCAGTTGCAAAAAGTTGGGTTGCATGCATTAAGGACTAGCTGATTTCTGGGAGTTTTCATAACCAAATGAAGACTATGGAAATCAATGCAGGGATACCCAAAACACTGGCTCTTTTATAGGAGGAGGGCAGCTGGGAGAAGCAAAGCCATTACTCACATGGTAGCTTGACTCAGAACTAACGCATTTCCAGGAAACTCAAGGACACCTGAAACAGGGACTGTGTCAAAAGTTAGAAATGCAAGTCTCTTGGACTTTGAAAACTAAGGTGTGGGGGAGGTTCACAATACCCACAGAGACAGCAAATGGGAGGTTGGAACATCTCTGACAACTGGAATAGGATAAACAAACCCCCCTCCTGAATGTGTTGGTATACAAAGCAGGCCAATTACCCATTATATGAACCGGATAAACGAGCACACTTGGACTTAAACCGTTTGCTCCATAAAATAACATAAACCTGGACACAATCCAGGCATGCCTAGATTCCATGGAGATTGAAGGGACTCAAACCAGTTCCTAACCCTGTAATATATCTTCTCTCACCCTATTAGCACTTTTTGAGTGTTCCAAGTGTCTCTCCTGCATTCTTTCAGTGCTTTCCAGATGTTTGGACTACATATCCCAATATCCCTGGCCTTTGCCTTAATGGATGAGGCTGATGGAAATTGAAGTCCAAAACATCTGGAGGACACCAGGTTGGGAACCTTCAGTTTAGATTTAGATTTAAATCTCCCATGTGAAAATGAAAGCTGTCCTGGACCGGTGCCTAGACCCAGTAATGGGCTGGATGAGAGCCAATAAACTAAAACTAAATCCTGGCAAGACGGAAGCCCTGTGGGTGAGTGGTGCCCGAGTCCGGGAGATTGCCTGTTCTGGATGGGATTGTATTCCCTCTGAAAGATTAGGTTCATAGTTTGGGGGTACTCTTAGATCCATCTCTGTTGCTGGAGGATCAAGTGGTCACAGCGGCTTCAAGTGCCTTTTACCAGCTTTGGCTGGTTTGTCAGCTATGGCCTCTCCTGGACAGGGATAGCTTGGCCATGGTGGTACAGGAATTGGTAACCTCAAGATTGGCGTACTGCAATGTGCTCTATGTGGGGCTGCCCTTAAAGCTGCTCCGGAAGCTGGAGCTAGTGCAGGATGCTGCAACTCAGTGGTTGTCCGGAGTTTCCCCTTTCCAGCATGTAACTCCTTTACTGAGGGAACTGCACTGGCTGCCTATTCGCTACCGGGCCAGGTTTAAGGTTCTTGTACTAGTGTACAAAACCCTAAACAACTTGGGACCAGGCTACCTGAGAGAGGTCACTGAGGTCATTTGAGGTCATGCACCTGGTGATTCCACATAGACCTACCCTCCGATTGGACTCCACCAGGAGAAGAGCCTTCAGCATGGTAGCCCCCTTTCTCTGGAATTCCCTGCCTCTGGAGGTCAGGCAGGTGCCAACATTGTGTTCCTATCAGTGCCTCCTCAAAACATAATTATTCCAGGAAGCCTTCCTTTGATGACCAGCCATGGTTCACTTTCACTTTTGCTTTTTTAAAAAACTATTATAATGGGGTTTTATTTGATTTTATCTTATACACCATTCCAAAATTTTGAATGAGGAGCAGTATATAAATATTGTAAATAAATAAATAATAATTGGCTTAAGCCGCCCAGAGAGCTTCGGCTATAATAATAAAAATAAGCCAGGCAATTTCATTCACGATACACCAGTGAACCCAGCTTTGCTGCTGCCTCATGTCTACCCATCAAGGACTCACAGTCAAACCCTGGTTCTCTGACAAGTATACCTATATGATGAACCTGTTTCTCTTTCACATGTACACTTACAAAGAATGGCCGGAACTTAGTGTTAGATTGAACCTAGGTCCTAGGTCCATTCTGTGTCATCTCCAAGTAGGACTGCAAACACACCCTTGATTAAAACTTTGGAGAGCTACTACCAGTCAATACTGAGCAAGTTGGACCAGCAGGCTGCTCAGTATAAGCTAGGGTGACCATATGAAAAGGAGGACAGGGCTCCTGTATCTTTAACAGTTGTATTGAAAAGGAAAATTCAGCAGGTGTCATTTGTATATATGAAGAACCTGGTGAAATTTGTTCTTCATCACAACAATTAAAGCTGCAGGTGCCCTGCTCTCAGTTAAATCTGGTCACTCTAGTATAGCTCCTGCAGCTTTAACTGTTGTGATGAAGAGGGAATTTCACCAGGTTCTCCATATATACAAATGACACTTGCTGAAATTCTCTTTTCTATGCGACTGTTAAAGATACAGGAGCCCTGTCCTCCTTTTCATATGGTCACCCTATATAAGCATAATGGGTTGGATCCAGGATCTTATGGAACATGCTGTTTTTCAGGGATCCTCTTCCCCGGCCCCACACCTACACACACTACAGCTCACCCCATTAGCCAGGGTCCCTCGACCATGGAGGTAGGGAAGTTCACTTCTGCCAGCCCAGT